>NC_059447.1:79163155-79470655 GCF_905237065.1 Salmo salar | reverse complement strand
AGATGAGGTATGAGAGAGAGAGAGAGAGAGAGAGAGATGAGGTATGAGAGAGAGAGAGATGAGGTATGTGAGAGAGAGAGAGAGAGAGAGAGAGAGAGCGAGAGAGAGAGAGAGAGAGATGAGGTATGTGAGAGGGAGCTGGGTGATTGTTTCCCTGGTCTTGGGCCATACTGAGAACAACACATCAGAGTGTGAGTCGTAAGGGACCAAGGAGAGTGATGGGAGGAGGGAGAGTGATGGGAGGAGGGAGAGTGACGGGATGAGGGGAGACTGAGGGGATGAGGGAGAGTGACGGGATGAGGGAGAGTGATGGGAGGAGGGAGGAGGGAGAGTGATGGGAGGAGGGAGAGTGAGGGATGAGGGAGAGTGAGGGGATGAGGGAGAGTGAGGGGATGAGGGAGAGTGAGAGAATGAGGGAGAGTGGTGGGAGGAGGGAGAGTGGTGGGAGGAGGGAGAGTGATGGGAGGAGGGAGAGTGATGGGATGAGGGAGAGTGATGGGAGGAGGGAGAGTGATGGGAGTAGGGAGAGATGAGGGGATGAGGGAGAGTGGTGGGAGTAGGGAGAGTGAGGGGATGAGGGAGAGTGAGGGGATGAGGGAGAGTGATTGGAAAAGGGAGAGTGATGGGAGTAGGGAGAGTGAGAGAATGAGGGAGAGTGATGGAAGGAGGAGAGTGATGGGAGTAGGGAGAGCGAGGGGATGAGGGTGAGTGAGAGGATGAGGGAGAGTGAGGGATGAGGGAGAGTGATGGGAGTATGGAGAGTGAGAGAATGAGGGAGAGTGAGGGGATGAGGGAGAGTGATGGGAGGAGGGAGAGTGAGAGAATGAGGGAGAGTGAGGGGATGAGGGAGAGTGATGGGAGGAGGGAGAGTGAGAGAATGAGGGAGAGTGAGGGGATGAGGGAGAGTGAGGGGATGAGGGAGAGTGATGGGAGGAGGGAGAGTGATGGGAGGAGGGAGAGGGATGGGAGGAGGGAGAGTGATGGGAGGAGGGAGAGTGATGGGAGGAGGGAGAGTGATGGGAGGAGGGAGAGGGTGATGGGAGGAGGGAGAGTGATGGGAGGAGGGAGAGTGAGGGGATGAGGGAGAGTGATGGGAGGAGGGAGAGTGATGGGAGGAGGGAGAGTGAGGGATGAGGGAGAGTGATGGGAGGAGGGAGAGTGATGGGAGGAGGGAGAGTGAGGGGATGAGGGAGAGTGATGGGAGGAGGGAGAGTGATGGGAGGAGGGAGAGTGATGGGAGGAGGGAGAGTTATGGGAGGAGGGAGAGTGAGGGGATGAGGGAGAGTGAGGGGAGGAGGAGAGTGATGGGAGGAGGGAGAGTGATGGGAAGAGGGAGAGTGATGGGAGGAGGGAGAGTGATGGGAGGAGGGAGGGTGATGGGAGGAGGGAGAGTGATGGGAGGAGGGAGAGTGAGGGGAGGAGGAGGAGGAGAGTGATGGGAGGAGGGAGAGTGATGGGAGGAGGGAGAGTGAGGGGAGGAGGGAGAGTGAGGGGAGGAGGGAGAGTGATGGGAGGAGGGAGAGTGAGGGAGGAGGGAGAGGAGGGGAGGAGGAGAGTGAGGGGAGGAGGGAGAGTGAGGGGAGGAGGGAGAGTGATGGGAGGAGGGAGAGTGAGGGGAGGAGGGAGAGTGATGGGAGGAGGAGGGAGAGTGATGGGAGGAGGAGGGAGAGTGATGGGAGGAGGGAGAGTGATGGGAGGAGGGAGAGTGAGGGGAGGAGGGAGAGTGATGGGAGGAGGGAGAGTGATGGGAGGAGGGAGAGTGATGGGAGGAGGGAGAGTGATGGGAGGAGGGAGAGTGAGGGGAGATGCTGGGAAAGACCTCATGTTTTTTTATATCTTTATTGAGTCAGACAAACCCATATGATCAAACTAAAGTAAATCAAAGACAATTTTCTTTGTCACACGCGTCGTAAACAACGGGTGTCGACTATCATTGAAATGCTTACTTACGGGTGCTAATCCAACAATGCAGAGTTAAATTAAATAGTGAAATGAGGAATAAATACACAGTGAATAACAAATAACAAAAAGGAGTAAAAATAACATGACTACACACACGAGTCGACGTGCAGGTAATTTAGGTAGCTATGACTGTACATATAGGTAGGGGTAAAGTGGCTAGGTAACATTATAGATAGACAGTAACAGCAGTATACTGTAGGTAGGGGTAAAGTGACTAGGTAACAGGATAGATAGACAGTAGTAGCAGTATACTGTAGGTAGGGGTAAAGTGACTAGGTAACAGGATAGATAGACAGTAACAGCAGTACACTGTAGGTAGGGGTAAAGTGACTAGGTGACAGGATAGATAATAGACAGTAACAGCAGTATACTGTAGGTAGGGGTAAAGTGACTAGGTAACAGGATAGATAGACAGTAACAGTGGTATACTGTATGTAGGGGTAAAGTGACTAGTTAACAGGATAGATAATAGACAGTAACAGCAGTATACTGTAGGTAGGGGTAAAGTGACTAGGTAACAGGATAGATAGACAGTAACAGCAGTATACTGTAGGTAGGGAGTAAAGTGACTAGGTAACAGGATAGATAGACAGTAACAGCAGTATACTGTAGGTAGGGGTAAAGTGACTAGGTAACAGGATAGATAGACAGTAACAGCGGTATACTGTAGGTAGGGGTAAAGTGACTAGGTAACAGGATAGATAATGACAGTAACAGCAGTATACTGTAGGTAGGGGGTAAAGTGACTAGGTAACAGGATAGATAGACTGTAACAGCAGTATACTGTAGGTAGGGGTAAAGTGACTAGGTAACAGGATAGATAGACAGTAACAGCAGTATACTGTAGGTAGGGGTAAAGTGACTAGTTAACAGGATAGATAATAGACAGTAACAGTGGTATACTGTAGGTAGGGGTAAAGTGACTAGTTAACAGGATAGATAATAGACAGTAACAGCAGTATACTGTAGGTAGGGGTAAAGTGACTAGGTAACAGGGTAGATAGACAGTAACAGTGGTATACTGTAGGTAGGGGTAAAGTGACTAGGTAACAGGATAGATAGACAGTAACAGTAGTATACTGTAGGTAGGGGTAAAGTGACTAGGTAACAAGGTAGATAGACAGTAACAGTGGTATACTGTAGGTAGGGGTAAAGTGACTAGGTAACAGGATAGATAGACAGTAACAGCGGTATACTGTAGGTAGGGGTAAAGTGACTAGGTAACAGGATAGATAAGACAGTAACAGCGGTATACTGTAGGTAGGGGTAAAGTGACTAGGTAACAGGATAGATAGACAGTAACAGTGGTATACTGTAGGTAGGGGTAAAGTGACTAGTTAACAGGATAGATAATAGACAGTAGCAGCAGTATACTGTAGGTAGGGGTAAAGTGACTAGTTAACAGGATAGATAGACAGTAACAGCAGTATACTGTAGGTAGGGGTAAAGTGACTAGGTAACAGGATAGATAATAGACAGTAACAGCAGTATACTGTAGGTAGGGGTAAAGTGACTAGGTAACAGGATAGATAATGACAGTAACAGCAGTATACTGTAGGTAGGGGGTAAAGTGACTAGGTAACAGGATAGATAGACAGTAACAGCAGTATACTGTAGGTAGGGGTAAAGTGACTAGGTAACAGGTTAGATAGACAGTAACAGTGGTATACTGTAGGTAGGGGTAAAGTGACTAGGTAACAGTATAGGTAATAGACAGTAACAGCAGTATACTGTAGGTAGGGGTAAAGTGACTAGGTAACAGGATAGATAGACAGTAACAGCAGTATACTGTAGGTAGGGGTAAAGTGACTAGGTAACAGGATAGATAATAGACAGTAACAGCAGTATACTGTAGGTAGGGGTAAAGTGACTAGGTAACAGGATAGATAAAGACAGTAACAGCAGTATACTGTAGGTAGGGGGTAAAGTGACTAGGTAACAGGATAGATAATAGACAGTAACAGCAGTATACTGTAGGTAGGGGTAAAGTGACTAGGTAACAGGATAGATATAGACAGTAACAGCAGTATACTGTAGGTAGGGTTAAAGTGACTAGGTAACAGGATAGATAATAGACAGTAACAGCAGTATACTGTAGGTAGGGGTAAAGTGACTAGGTAACAGGATAGATAATAGACAGTAACAGCAGTATACTGTAGGTAGGGGGTAAAGTGACTAGGTAACAGGATAGATAATAGACAGTAACAGCAGTATACTGTAGGTAGGGGTAAAGTGACTAGGTAACAGGATAGATAATAGACAGTAACAGCAGTATACTGTAGGTAGGGGTAAAGTGACTAGGTAACAGGATAGATAATAGACAGTAACAGCAGTATACTGTAGGTAGGGGTAAAGTGACTAGGTAACAGGATAGATAATAGACAGTAACAGCAGTATACTGTAGGTAGGGGTAAAGTGACTAGGTAACAGGATAGATAATAGACAGTAACAGCAGTATACTGTGGGTAGGGGTAAAGTGACTAGGTAACAGTATAGGTAATAGACAGTAACAGCAGTATACTGTAGGTAGGGGTAAAGTGACTAGGTAACAGGATAGATAATAGACAGTAACAGCGGTATACTGTAGGTAGGGGTAAAGTGACTAGGTAACAGGATAGATAATAGACAGTAACAGCAGTATACTGTAGGTAGGGGTAAAGTGACTAGGTAACAGGATAGATAATAGACAGTAACAGCAGTATACTGTAGGTAGGGGTAAAGTGACTAGGTAACAGGATAGATAATAGACAGTAACAGCAGTATACTGTAGGTAGGGGTAAAGTGACTAGGTAACAGGATAGATAATAGACAGTAACAGCAGTATACTGTAGGTAGGGGTAAAGTGACTAGGTAACAGGATAGATAATAGACAGTAGCAGCAGTATACTGTAGGTAGGGGTAAAGTGACTAGCTAACAGTATAGGTAATAGACAGTAGCAGCAGTATACTGTAGGTAGGGGTAAAGTGACTAGGTAACAGGATAGATAATAGACAGTAACAGCAGTATACTGTAGGTAGGGGTAAAGTGACTAGGTAACAGGATAGATAATAGACAGTAACAGCAGTATACTGTAGGTAGGGGTAAAGTGACTAGGTAACAGGATAGATAATAGACAGTAACAGCAGTATACTGTAGGTAGGGGGTAAAGTGACTAGGTAACAGGATAGATATAGACAGTAACAGCAGTATACTGTAGGTAGGGGTAAAGTGACTAGGTAACAGGATAGATAGACAGTAACAGCAGTATACTGTAGGTAGGGGTAAAGTGACTAGGTAACAGGATAGATAATGACAGTAGCAGCAGTATACTGTAGGTAGGGGTAAAGTGACTAGTTAACAGTATAGGATAGACAGTAACAGCGGTATACTGTAGGTAGGGGTAAAGTGACTAGGTAACAGGATAGATAGACAGTAACAGCGGTATACTGTAGGTAGGGGTAAAGTGACTAGGTAACAGGATAGGTAATAGACAGTAACAGCAGTATACTGTAGGTAGGGGTAAAGTGACTAGTTAACAGGATAGATAATAGACAGTAGCAGCAGTATACTGTAGGTAGGGGTAAAGTGACTAGTTAACAGGATAGATAGACAGTAACAGCAGTATACTGTAGGTAGGGGTAAAGTGACTAGCTAACAGGATAGATAATAGACAGTAACAGCAGTATACTGTAGGTAGGGGTAAAGTGACTAGTTAACAGGATAGATAAAGACAGTAACAGCAGTATACTGTAGGTAGGGGTAAAGTGACTAGGTAACAGGATAGATAATAGACAGTAACAGCAGTATACTGTAGGTAGGGGTAAAGTGACTAGGTAACAGGATAGATAATAGACAGTAACAGCAGTATACAGTAGGTAGGGGTAAAGTGACTAGGTAACAGGATAGATAAGACAGTAACAGCAGTATACTGTAGGTAGGGGTAAAGTGACTAGGTAAAAGGATAGATAATAGACAGTAACAGCAGTATACTGTAGGTAGGGGTAAAGTGACTAGCTAACAGGATAGATAATAGACAGTAGCAGCAGTATACTGTAGGTAGGGTTAAAGTGACTAGGTAACAGGATAGATAATAGACAGTAACAGCAGTATACTGTAGGTAGGGGTAAAGTGACTAGGTAACAGTATAGATAATAGACAGTAACAGCAGTATACTGTATGTAGGGGTAAAGTGACTAGTTAACAGGATAGATAATAGACAGTAACAGCAGTATACTGTAGGTAGGGGGTAAATTGACTAGGTAACAGTATAGATAATAGACAGTAACAGCAGTATACTGTAAGTAGGGTTACCAGAGCGACTACGTAACAATACAATATACATGTGCTGAATCGACTGGTGTCAAACACATGTACAACTGCACAGATAGGTAGGGGTAAAGTGACTAGCTAACAGGATAGATAATAGACAGTAACAGCAGTATACTGTAGGTAGGGTTAAAGTGACTAGGTAAAAGGATAGATAGACAGTAACATCAGTATACTGTAGGTAGGGGTAAAGTGACTAGGTAACAGGATAGATAATAGACAGTAGCAGCAGTATACTGTAGGTAGGGTTAAAGTGACTAGGTAACAGGATAGATAATAGACAGTAACAGCAGTATACTGTAGGTAGGGGTAAAGTGACTAGTTAACAGGATAGATAGACAGTAGCAGCAGTATATTGTAGGTAGGGGTAAAGTGACTATGTAACAAGGTAGATAGACAGTAGCAGCAGTATATTGTAGGTAGGGGTAAAGTGACTAGCTAACAGGATAGATAATAGACAGTAGCAGCAGTATACTGAAGGTAGGGTTAAATTGACTGGGTAACAGGATAGATAGACAGTAACAGCAGTATACTGTAGGTAGGGGTAAAGTGACTAGGTAACAGGATAGATAGACAGTAACAGCAGTATACTGTAGGTAGGGGTAAAATGACTAGGTAACAGGATAGATAATACACAGTAACATCAGTATACTGTAGGTAGGGGTAAAGTGACTAGGTAAAAGGATAGATAGACAGTAACATCAGTATACAGTAGGTAGGGGTAAAGTGACTAGGTAACAGGATAGATAGACAGTAACAGCAGTATACAGTAGGTAGGGGTAAAGTGACTAGGTAACAGGATAGATAGACAGTAACAGCAGTATACAGTAGGTAGGGGTAAAGTGACTAGGTAACAGGATAGATAATAGACTGTAACAGCAGTATACTGTAGGTAGGGGTAAAGTGACTAGTTAACAGGATAGATAATAGACAGTAACAGCAGTATACTGTAGGTAGTGGTAAAGTGACTAGATAACAGGATAGATAATAGACAGTAACAGCAGTATACTGTAGGTAGGGGTAAAGTGAATAGTTAACAGGATAGATAATAGACAGGAACAGCAGTATACTGTAGGTAGGGGTAAATTGACTAGGTAACAGGATAGATAGACAGTAACAGCAGTATACTGTAGGAAGGGGTAAATTGACTGGGTAACAGGATAGATAATAGACAGTAACAGCAGTATACTGTAGGTAAGGGTAAAGTGACTAGTTAACAGGATAGATAATAGACGGTAAATGCAGTATAGTGAAGGTAGGTGTAAAGTGACTAAGTAAAATGATAGATAATAGACAGCAACAGCAGTATACTGTAGGTAGGGGTAAAGTGACTAGGCAACAGGATAGATAGACAGCAACAGCAGTATACTGTAGGTAGGGGTAAAGTGACTAGGTAACAAGGTAGATAGACAGTAACAGAAGTATACTGTAGGTAGGGGTAAAGTTACTAGGTAACAGGATAGATAGACAGTAACAGCAGTATACTGTAGGTAGGGGAAAAGTGACTAGTTAACAGGACAGATAATAGACAGTAACAGCAGTATACTGTAGGTAGGGGTAAAGTGACTAGGTAACAAGGTAGATAGACAGTAACAGAAGTATACTGTAGGTAGGGGTAAAGTTACTAGGTAACAGGACAGATAGACAGTAACAGCAGTATACTGTAGGTAGGGGTAACGTGAATAGCTAACAGGATAGATAATAGACTGTAGCAGCAGTATACTGTAGGTAGGGTTAAAGTGACTAGGAAAGGGATAGATAATAGACAGTAACAGCAGTATACTGTAGGTAGGGGTAAAGAGGCTAGGTAACAGGACAGATAGACTGTAACAGCAGTATACTGTAGGTAGGGGTAAAGTGACTAGTTAACAGGACAGATAATAGACTGTAACAGCAGTATAGTGTAGGTAGGGGTAAAGTGACTAGGTAACAGGATAGATAATAGACAGTAACAGCAGTATAGTCAAGGTAGGGGTAAAGTGACTAAGTAAAATGATAGATAATAGACAGCAACAGCAGTATACTGTAGGTAGGGGTAAAGTGACTAGGCAACAGGATAGATAGACAGCAACAGCAGTATACTGTAGGTAGGGGTAAAGTGACAAGGTAATAGGATAGATAATAGACAGTAACAGAAGTATACTGTAGGTAGGGGTAAAGTGACAAGGTAACAAGATAGATAATAGACACTAGTAGCAGTATACTGTAGGTAGGGGTAAAGTGACTAGGCAACAGGATAGATAGACAGTAACAGCAGTATACTGTAGGTAGGGGTAAAGTGACTAGGTAACAGGATAGATAGACAGTAACAGCAGTATACTGTCGGAAGGTGTAAAGTGACTAGGCAACAGGATAGATAGACAGTAACATCAGCATACTGTAGGTAGGGGTAAAGTGACAAGGTAACAGGATAGATAGACAGTAACAGCAGTATACTGTAGGTAGGGGTAAAGTGACTAGGTAACAGGATAGATAATAGACAGTAACAGCAGTATACTGTAGGTAGGGGTAAAGTGACTAGTTAACAGGATAGATAATAGACTGTAACAGCAGTATACTGTAGGTAGGGGTAAAGTGACTAGTTAACAGGATAGATAATAGACAGTAACAGCAGTATACTGTAGGTAGGGGTAAAGTGACTAGATAACAGGATAGATAATAGACAGTAACAGCAGTATACTGTAGGTAGGGGTAAAGTGACTAGTTAACAGGATAGATAATAGACAGGAACAGCAGTATACTGTAGGTAGGGGTAAAGTGACTAGGTAACAAGGTAGATAGACAGTAACAGAAGTATACTGTAGGTAGGGGTAAAGTTACTAGGTAACAGGATAGATAGACAGTAACAGCAGTATACTGTAGGTAGCGGTAAAGTGACTAGTTAACAGGACAGATAATAGACAGTAACAGCAGTATACTGTAGGTAGGGGTAAAGTGACTAGGTAACAAGGTAGATAGACAGTAACAGAAGTATACTGTAGGTAGGGGTAAAGTTACTAGGTAACAGGATAGATAGACAGTAACAGCAGTATACTGTATGTAGGGGTAACGTGAATAGCTAACAGGATAGATAATAGACAGTAGCAGCAGTATACTGTAGGTAGGGTTAAAGTGACTAGGTAACAGGATAGATAATAGACAGTAACAGCAGTATACTGTAGGTAGGGGTAAAATGACAAGGTAACAGGATAGATAGACAGTAACAGCAGTATACCGTAGGTAGGGGTAAAGTGACTAGTTAACAGGACAGATAATAGACTGTAACAGCAGTATACTGTAGGTAGGGGTAAAGTGACTAGGTAACAGGATAGATAATAGACAGTAACAGCAGTACACTGTAGGTAGGGGTAAAGTGACTAGGTAACAGGATAGATAATAGACAGTAACAGCAGTATACTGTAGGTAGGGGTAAAGTGACTAGTTAACAGGACAGATAGACAGTAACAGCAGTATACAGTAGGTAGGGGTAAAGTGACTAGTTAACAGGATAGATAGACAGTAACAGCAGTATACTGTAGGTAGGGGTAAATTGACTGGGTAACAGGATAGATAATAGACAATAACAGCAGTATACTGTAGGTATTCGTAAAGTGACTAGTTAACAGGATAGATAATAGACAGTAACAGCAGTATACTGTAGGTAGGGGTAAAATGACTAGGTAACAGGATAGATAAGACAGTAACAGCAGTATACTGTAGGTAGGGGTAAAGTGACAAAGGCAACAGGATAGATAGACAGTAACATCAGTATACTGTAGGTAGGGGTAAAGTGACTAGGTAACAGGATAGATAATAGACTGTAACAGCAGTATACTGTAGGTAGGGGTAAAGTGACTAGGTAACAGGATAGATAATAGACAGTAACAGCAGTATACTGTAGGTAGGGGTAAAGTGACTAGGTAACAAGGTAGATAGACAGTAACAGAAGTATACTGTAGATAGGGGTAAAGTGACTAGGTAACAGGATAGATAATAGACAGTAACAGCAGTATACTGTAGGTAGGGGTAAAGTGACTAGGTAACAAGGTAGATAGACAGTAACAGAAGTATACTGTAGGTAGGGGTAAAGTTACTAGCTAACAGAATAGATAGACAGTAACAGCAGTATACTGTAGGTAGGGGTAACGTGACTAGTTAACAGGACAGATAATAGACTGTAACAGCAGTATACTGTAGGTAGGGGTAAAGTGACTAGGTAACAGGATAGATAATAGACAGTAACAGCAGTACACTGTAGGTAGGGGTAAAGTGACTAGGTAAGAGGATAGATAATAGACAGTAACAGCAGTATACTGTAGGTAGGGGTAAAGTGACTAGTTAACAGGACAGATAGACAGTAACAGCAGTACACTGTAGGTAGGGGTAAAGTTACTAAGTAACAGGAAAGATAATAGACAGTAACAGCAGTATACTGTAGGTAGGGGTAAAGTGACTAGTTAACAGGACAGATAATAGACTGTAACAGCAGTATACTGTAGGTAGGGGTAAAGTGACTAGGTAACAGGATAGATAATAGACAGTAACAGCAGTACACTGTAGGTAGGGGTAAAGTGACTAGGTAAGAGGATAGATAATAGACAGTAACAGCAGTATACTGTAGGTAGGGGTAAAGTGACTAGTTAACAGGACAGATAGACAGTAACAGCAGTATACAGTAGGTAGGGGTAAAGTGACTAGTTAACAGGATAGATAGACAGTAACAGCAGTATACTGTAGGTAGGGGTAAATTGACTGGGTAACAGGATATATAATAGACAATAACAGCAGTATACTGTAGGATATTCGTAAAGTGACTTGGTAACAGGATAGATAATAGACAGTAACAGCAGTATACTGTAGGTAGGGGTAAAGTGACTAGTTAACAGGATAGATAGACAGTAACAGCAGTATACTGTAGGTAGAGGTAAAGTGACTGGGTAACAGGATATATAATAGACAGTAACAGCAGTATACTGTAGGATATTCGTAAAGTGACTAGGTAACAGGATAGATAATAGACAGTAACAGCAGTATACTGTAGGTAGGGGTAAAGTGACAAGGTAACAGGATAGATAGACAGTAACAGCAGTATACTGTAGGTAGGGGTAAAGTGACTAGGAAAGGGATAGATAATAGACAGTAACAGCAGTATACTGTAGGTAGGGGGTAAAGTGACAAGGTAACAGGATAGATAGACAGTAACAGCAGTATACTGTAGGTAGGGGTAAAGTGACTAGGCAACAGGATAGATAATAGACAGTAACAGCAGTATACTGTAGGTAGGGGTAAAGTGACTAGTTAACAGGATAGATAGACAGTAACAGCAGTATACTGTAGGTAGGGGTAAAGTGACTAGTTAACAGGATAGATAATAGACTGTAACAGCAGTATACTGTAGGTAGGGGTAAAGTGACTAGTTAACAGGATAGATAATAGACAGTAACAGCAGTATACTGTAGGTAGGGGTAAAGTGACTAGGTAACAGGACAGATAATAGACTGTAACAGCAGTATACTGTAGGTAGGGGTAAAGTGACTAGGTAACAGGATAGATAGACAGTAACAGCAGTATACTGTAGGTAGGGGTAAAGTGACTAGGTAACAGGATAGATAAGACAGTAACAGCAGTATACTGTAGGTAGGGGTAAAGTGACTAGGTAACAGGATAGATAATAGACAGTAACAGCAGTATACTGTAGGTAGGGGTAAAGTGACTAGGTAACACGATAGATAGACAGTAACAGCAGTATACTGTAGGTAGGGGTAAAGCGACTAGGTAACAGGATAGATAATAGACAGTAACAGCAGTATACTGTAGGTAGGGGTAAAGTGACTAGGTAACAGGATAGATAAGACAGTAACAGCAGTATACTGTAGGTAGGGGTAAAGTGACTAGGTAACAGGATAGATAATAGACAGTAACAGCAGTATACTGTAGGTAGGGGGTAAAGTGACTAGGTAACAGGATAGATAATAGACAGTAACAGCAGTATACTGTAGGTAGGGGTAAAGTGACTAGGTAACAGGATAGATAATAGACAGTAACAGCAGTATACTGTAGGTAGGGGTAAAGCGACTAGGTAACAGGATAGATAATAGACAGTAACAGCAGTATACTGTAGGTAGGGGTAAAGTGACTAGGTAACAGGATAGATAATAGACAGTAACAGCAGTATACTGTAGGTAGGGGTAAAGTGACTAGTTAACAGGATAGATAATAGACAGTAACAGCAGTATACAGTAGGTAGGGGTAAAGTGACTAGTTAACAGGACAGATAATAGACTGTAACAGCAGTATACTGTAGGTAGGGGTAAAGTGACTAGGTAACAGGATAGATAATAGACAGTAACAGCAGTACACTGTAGGTAGGGGTAAAGTGACTAGGTAACAGGATAGATAATAGACAGTAACAGCAGTATACTGTAGGTAGGGGTAAAGTGACTAGGTAACAGGATAGATAGACAGTAACAGCAGTATACTGTAGGTAGGGGTAAAGTGACTAGTTAACAGGACAGATAGACAGTAACAGCAGTATACTGTAGGTAGGGGTAAAGTGACTAGGTAACAGGATAGATAATAGACAGTAACAGCAGTATACTGTAGGTAGGCGTAAAGTGACTAGGTAACAGGATAGATAATGACAGTAACAGCAGTATACTGTAGGTAGGGGGGTAAAGTGACTAGGTAACAGGATAGATAGACAGTAACAGCAGTATACTGTAGGTAGGGGTAAAGTGACTAGGTAACAGGATAGATAATAGACAGTAACAGCAGTATACTGTAGGTAGGGGTAAAGTGACTAGGTAACAGGATAGATAATAGACAGTAACAGCAGTATACTGTAGGTAGGGGTAAAGTGACTAGGTAACAGGATAGATAGACAGTAACAGCAGTATACTGTAGGTAGGGGTAAAGTGACTAGGTAACAGGATAGATAATAGACAGTAACAGCAGTATACTGTAGGTAGGGGTAAAGTGACTAGGTAACAGGATAGATAAGACAGTAACAGCAGTATACTGTAGGTAGGGGTAAAGTGACTAGGCAACAGGATAGATAATAGACAGTAACAGCAGTATACTGTAGGTAGGGGTAAAGTGACTAGTTAACAGGACAGATAAGACAGTAACAGCAGTATACTGTAGGTAGGGGTAAAGTGACTAGGTAACAGGATAGATAGACAGTAACAGCAGTATACTGTAGGTAGGGGGTAAAGTGACTAGGCAACAGGATAGATAATAGACAGTAACAGCAGTATACTGTAGGTAGGGGTAAAGTGACTAGGTAACAGGATAGATAAAGACAGTAACAGCAGTATACTGTAGGTAGGGGTAAAGTGACTAGTTAACAGGATAGATAATAGACTGTAACAGCAGTATACTGTAGGTAGGGGTAAAGTGACTAGTTAACAGGATAGATAATAGACAGTAACAGCAGTATACTGTAGGTAGGGGTAAAGTGACTAGTTAACAGGACAGATAATAGACTGTAACAGCAGCATACTGTAGGTAGGGGTAAAGTGACTAGGTAACAGGATAGATAGACAGTAACAGCAGTATACTGTAGGTAGGGGTAAAGTTACTAGCTAACAGGATAGATATAGACAGTAACAGCAGTATACTGTAGGTAGGGGTAAAGTGACTAGGTAACAGGATAGATAATAGACAGTAACAGCAGTATACTGTAGGTAGGGGTAAAGTGACTAGGTAACACGATAGATAGACAGTAACAGCAGTATACTGTAGGTAGGGGTAAAGTGACTAGGTAACAGGATAGATAATAGACTGTAACAGCAGTATACTGTAGGTAGGGGTAAAGTGACTAGGTAACAGGATAGATAATAGACAGTAACAGCAGTACACTGTAGGTAGGGGTAAAGTGACTAGTTAACAGGACAGATAGACAGTAACAGCAGTATACTGTAGGTAGGGGTAAAGTGACTAGTTAACAGGACAGATAGACAGTAACAGCAGTATACTGTAGGTAGGGGGTAAAGTGACTAGTTAACAGGATAGATAGACAGTAACAGCAGTATACTGTAGGTAGGGGGTAAAGTGACTGGGTAACAGGATATATAATAGACAATAACAGCAGTATACTGTAGGATTTTCGTAAAGTGACTAGGTAACAGGATAGATAATAGACAGTAACAGCAGTATACTGTAGGTAGGGGTAAAGTGACTAGTTAACAGGATAGATAGACAGTAACAGCAGTATACTGTAGGTAGAGGTAAATTGACTGGGTAACAGGATATATAATAGACAATAACAGCAGTATACTGTAGGATATGCGTAAAGTGACTAGGTAACAGGATAGATAATAGACAGTAACAGCAGTATACTGTAGGTAGGGGTAAAGTGACTAGGTAACAGGATAGATAGACAGTAACAGCAGTATACTGTAGGTAGGGTTAAAGTGACTAGGTAACAGGATAGATAATAGACAGTAACAGCAGTATACCGTAGGTAGGGGTAAAGTGACAAGGTAACAGGATAGATAGACAGTAACAGCAGTATACTGTAGGTAGGGGTAAAGTGACTAGGCAACAGGATAGATAATAGACAGTAACAGCAGTATACTGTAGGTAGGGGGTAAAGCGACTAGGTAACAGGATAGATAGACAGTAACAGCAGTATACTGTAGGTAGGGGTAAAGTGACTAGTTAACAGGATAGATAATAGACTGTAACAGCAGTATACTGTAGGTAGGGGTAAAGTGACTAGTTAACAAGATAGATAATAGACAGTAACAGCAGTATACTGTAGGTAGGGGTAAAGTGACTAGTTAACAGGACAGATAATAGACTGTAACAGCAGCATACTGTAGGTAGGGGTAAAGTGACTAGGTAACAAGGTAGATAGACAGTAACAGAAGTATACTGTAGGTAGGGGTAAAGTTACTAGCTAACAGGATAGATAGACAGTAACAGCAGTATACTGTAGGTAGGGTTAAAGTGACTAGGAAAGGGATAGATAATAGACAGTAACAGCAGTATACTGTAGGTAGGGGTGAAGTGACAAGGTAACACGATAGATAGACGGTAACAGCAGTATACTGTAGGTAGGGGTAAAGCGACTAGGTAACAGGATAGATAGACTGTAACAGCAGTATACTGTAGGTAGGGGTAAAGCGGCTAGGTAACAGGATAGATAGACAGTAACAGCAGTATAGTGAAGGTAGGGGTAAAGTGACTAAGTAAAATGACAGATAATAGACAGCAACAGCGGTATACTGTAGGTAGGGGTAAAGTGACTAGGCAACAGGATAGATAGACAGCAACAGCAGTATACTGTAGGTAGGGGTAAAGTGACTAGGTAAAAGGATAGATAATAGACAGTAACAGCAGTATACTGTAGGTAGGGGTAAAGTGACTAGGTAACAAGGTAAATAGACAGTAACAGAAGTAAACTGTAGGTAGGGGTAAAGTGACTAGGTAACAGGATAGATAGACAGTAACAGCAGTATACTGTAGGTAGGGGTAAAGTGACTAGCTAACAGGATAGATAATAGACAGTAACAGCAGTATACCGTAGGTAGGGGTAAAGTTACTAGGTAACATGATAGATAATAGACAGTAACAGCAGTATACTGTAGGTAGGGGTAAAGTGACTAGCTAACAGGATAGATAATAGACAGTAACAGCAGTATACTGTAGGTAGGGGTAAAGTTACTAGGTAACAGGATAGATAGACAGTAGCAGCAGTATACTGTAGGTAGGGTTAAAGTGACTAGGAAAGGGATAGATAATAGACAGTAACAGCAGTATACTGTAGGTAGGGGTAAAGCGACTAGGTAACAGGATAGATATGACTGTAACAGCAGTATACTGTAGGTAGGGGTAAAGTGACTAGTTAACAGGATAGATAATAGACAGTAACAGCAGTATACCGTAGGTAGGGGTAAAGTGACTAGTTAACAGGACAGATAATAGACTGTAACAGCAGTATACTGTAGGTAGGGGTAAAGTGACTAGGTAACAGGATAGATAATAGACAGTAACAGCAGTATACTGTAGGTAGGGGTAAAGTGACAAGGTAACAGGATAGATAATAGACAGTAACAGCAGTATACTGTAGGTAGGGTTAAAGTGACTAGGAAAAGGATAGATAATAGACAGTAACAGCAGTATACTGTAGGTAGGGGTAAAGTGACAAGGTAACAGGATAGATAGACAGTAACAGCAGTATACTGTAGGTAGGGGTAAAGTGACTAGGCAACAGGATAGATAGACAGTAACAGCAGTATACTGTAGGTAGGGGGTAAAGTGACTAGTTAACAGGACAGATAATAGACTGTAACAGCAGCATACTGTAGGTAGGGGTAAAGTGACTAGTTAACAGGATAGATAATAGACAGTAACAGCAGTATACTGTAGGTAGGGGTAAAGTGACTAGGTAACAAGGTAGATAGACAGTAACAGCAGTATACTGTAGGTAGGGGTAAAGTTACTAGCTAACAGGATAGATAGACAGTAACAGCAGTATACTGTAGGTAGGGGTAACGTGAATAGCTAACAGGATAGATAATAGACAGTAACAGCAGTATACTGTAGGTAGGGTTAAAGTGACTAGGTAACGGATAGATAATAGACAGTAACAGCAGTATACTGTAGGTAGGGGTAAAGCGACTAGGTAACAGGATAGATAGACTGTAACAGCAGTATACTGTAGGTAGGGGTAAAGTGACTAGTTAACAGGATAGATAATAGACAGTAACAGCAGTACACTGTAGGTAGGGGTAAAGTGACTAGGTAACAGGATAGATAATAGACAGTAACAGCAGTATACTGTAGGTAGGGGTAAAGTGACTAGTTAACAGGACAGATAATAGACTGTAACAGCAGCATACTGTAGGTAGGGGTAAAGTGACTAGGTAACAAGATAGATAAGACAGTAACAGCAGTATACTGTAGGTAGGGGTAAAGTTACTAGCTAACAGGATAGATAGACAGTAACAGCAGTATACTGTAGGTAGGGTTAAAGTGACTAGGTAACAGGATAGATAATAGACAGTAACAGCAGTATACTGTAGGTAGGGGTAAAGTGACTAGGTAACACGGATAGATAGACGGTAACAGCAGTATACTGTAGGTAGGGGTAAAGTTACTAGGTAACAGGATAGATAGACAGTAACAGCAGTATACTGTAGGTAGGGGTAAAGTGACTAGTTAACAGGATAGATAATAGACAGTAACAGCAGTATACTGTAGGTAGGGGTAAAGTGACTAGGTAACAGGACAGATAATAGACAGTAACAGCAGTATACTGTAGGTAGGGGTAAAGCGACTAGGTAACAGGATAGATAATAGACTGTAACAGCAGTATACTGTAGGTAGGGGTAAAGTGACTCGGTAACAGGATAGATAATAGACAGTAACAGCAGTACACTGTAGGTAGGGGTAAAGTGACTAGGTAACAGGATAGATAATAGACAGTAACAGCAGTATACTGTAGGTAGGGGTAAAGTGACTAGGTAAGAGGATAGATAATAGACAGTAACAGCAGTATACTGTAGGTAGGGGTAAAGTGACTAGTTAACAGGACAGATAGACAGTAACAGCAGTATACAGTAGGTAGGGGTAAAGTGACTAGTTAACAGGATAGATAGACAGTAACAGCAGTATACTGTAGGTAGGGGTAAAGTGACTGGGTAACAGGATAGATAATAGACAGTAACAGCAGTATACTGTAGGTAGGGGTAAAGTGACTAGGAAAGGGATAGATAATAGACAGTAACAGCAGTATACTGTAGGTAGGGGTAAAGTGACTAGGTAACAGGATAGATAGACTGTAACAGCAGTATACTGTAGGTAGGGGTAAAGTGACTAGGCAACAGGATAGATAATAGACAGTAACAGCAGTATACTGTAGGTAGGGGTAAAGTGACTAGGTAACAGGATAGATAATAGACAGTAACAGCAGTATACTGTAGGTAGGGGTAAAGCGACTAGGTAACAGGATAGATAAAGACAGTAACAGCAGTATACTGTAGGTAGGGGTAAAGTGACTAGGTAACAGGATAGATATAGACAGTAACAGCAGTACACTGTAGGTAGGGGTAAAGTGACTAGTTAACAGGATAGATATAGACAGTAACAGCAGTATACTGTAGGTAGGGGTAAAGTGACTAGGTAACAGGATAGATAATAGACAGTAACAGCAGTATACTGTAGGTAGGGGTAAAGTGACTAGTTAACAGGATAGATAATGACAGTAACAGCAGTATACTGTAGGTAGGGGTAAAGTGACTAGTTAACAGGATAGATAGACAGTAACAGCAGTATACTGTAGGTAGGGGTAAATTGACTGGGTAACAGGATAGATAATAGACAGCAACAGCAGTACACTGTAGGATAGGGTAAAGTGACTAGGTAACAGGATAGATAATAGACAGTAACAGCAGTATACTGTAGGTAGGGGGTAAAGTGACTAGGTAACAGGATAGATATGACAGTAACAGCAGTATACTGTAGGTAGGGGTAAAGTGACTAGTCAACAGGATAGATAAAGACAGTAACAGCAGTATACTGTAGGTAGGGGTAAAGTGACTAGTTAACAGGATAGATAATAGACAGTAACAGCAGTATACTGTAGGTAGGGGTAAAGTGACTAGGTAACAGGATAGATAGACTGTAACAGCAGTATACTGTAGGTAGGGGTAAAGTGACTAGGTAACAGGATAGATAATAGACAGTAACAGCAGTACACTGTAGGTAGGGGTAAAGTGACTAGGTAACAGGATAGATAATAGACAGTAACAGCAGTATACTGTAGGTAGGGGTAAAGTGACTAGGTAACAGGATAGATAATAGACTGTAACAGCAGTACACTGTAGGTAGGGGTAAAGTGACTAGTTAACAGGATAGATAATGACAGTAACAGCAGTATACTGTAGGTAGGGGGTAAAGTGACTAGTTAACAGGACAGATAGACAGTAACAGCAGTATACTGTAGGTAGGGGTAAAGTGACTAGTTAACAGGATAGATAATAGACAGTAACAGCAGTATACTGTAGGTAGGGGTAAAGTGACTAGGTAACAGGATAGATAATAGACAGTAACAGCAGTATACTGTAGGTAGGGGTAAAGTGACTAGTTAACAGGACAGATAATAGACAGTAACAGCAGTATACTGTAGGTAGGGGTAAAGTGACTAGGTAACAGGATAGATAATAGACAGTAACAGCAGTATACTGTAGGTAGGGGTAAAGTGACTAGTTAACAGGACAGATAATAGACAGTAACAGCAGTATACTGTAGGTAGGGGGTAAAGTGACTAGTTAACAGGACAGATAGACAGTAACAGCAGTATACTGTAGGTAGGGGTAAAGTGACTAGTTAACAGGACAGATAATAGACAGTAACAGCAGTACACTGTAGGTAGGGGTAAAGTGACTAGTTAACAGGATAGATAATAGACAGTAACAGCAGTATACTGTAGGTAGGGGTAAAGCGACTAGTTAACAGGATAGATATGACTGTAACAGCAGTATACTGTAGGTAGGGGTAAAGTGACTAGGTAACAGGATAGATAAGACTGTAACAGCAGCATACTGTAGGTAGGGGTAAAGTGACTAGGTAACAGGATAGATAGACTGTAACAGCAGTATACTGTAGGTAGGGGTAAAGTGACTAGGTAACAGGATAGATAGACAGTAACAGCAGTATACTGTAGGTAGGGGTAAAGTGACTAGGTAACAGGATAGATAATAGACAGTAACAGCAGTATACTGTAGGTAGGGGTAAAGTGACTAGGTAACAGGATAGATAATAGACTGTAACAGCAGTATACTGTAGGTAGGGGTAAAGTGACTAGGTAACACGATAGATAAAGACTGTAACAGCAGTATACTGTAGGTAGGGGTAAAGTGACTAGTTAACAGGATAGATAATAGACTGTAACAGCAGTATACTGTAGGTAGGGGTAAAGTGACTAGTTAACAGGACAGATAATAGACTGTAACAGCAGTATACTGTAGGTAGGGGTAAAGTGACTAGGTAACAGGATAGATAATAGACTGTAACAGCAGTATACTGTAGGTAGGGGTAAAGTGACTAGAACGGATAGATAATGACAGTAACAGCAGTATACTGTAGGTAGGGGTAAAGTGACAAGGTAACAGGATAGATAGACAGTAACAGCAGTATACTGTAGGTAGGGGTAAATTGACTGGGTAACAGGATATATAATAGACAATAACAGCAGTATACTGTAGGATATTCGTAAAGTGACTAGGAAAGGGATAGATAATAGACAGTAACAGCAGTATACTGTAGGTAGGGGTAAAGTGACAAGGTAACAGGATAGATAGACAGTAACAGCAGTATACTGTAGGTAGGGGTAAAGTGACTAGGCAACAGGATAGATAATAGACAGTAACAGCAGTATACTGTAGGTAGGGGTAAAGTGACTAGTTAACAGGATAGATAATAGACAGTAACAGCAGTATACTGTAGGTAGGGGTAAAGTGACTAGGTAACAGGATAGATAGAATGTAACAGCAGTATACTGTAGGTAGGGGTAAAGCGACTAGGTAACAGGATAGATAATAGACAGTAACAGCAGTACACTGTAGGTAGGGGTAAAGTGACTAGGTAACAGGATAGATAATAGACAGTAACAGCAGTATACTGTAGGTAGGGGTAAAGTGACTAGTTAACAGGACAGATAATAGACTGTAACAGCAGTATACTGTAGGTAGGGGTAAAGTGACTAGGTAACAGGATAGATAATAGACAGTAACAGCAGTAAACTGTAGGTAGGGGTAAAGTGACTAGTTAACAGGACAGATAGACAGTAACAGCAGTATACTGTAGGTAGGGGTAAAGTGACTAGTTAACAGGACAGATAGACAGTAACAGCAGTATACTGTAGGTAGGGGTAAAGTGACTAGTTAACAGGATAGATAATAGACAGTAACAGCAGTATACTGTAGGTAGGGGTAAAGCGGCTAGGTAACAGGATAGATAGACTGTAACAGCAGTATACTGTAGGTAGGGGTAAAGTGACTAGGTAACAGGATAGATATAGACTGTAACAGCAGTATACTGTAGGTAGGGGTAAAGTTACTAGGTAACAGGATAGATAAGACTGTAACAGCAGCATACTGTAGGTAGGGGTAAAGTGACTAGGTAACAGGATAGATATAGACAGTAACAGCAGTATACTGTAGGTAGGGGTAAAGTGACTAGTTAACAGGATAGATAATAGACAGTAACAGCAGTATACTGTAGGTAGGGGTAAAGTGACTAGTTAACAGGACAGATAAAGACTGTAACAGCAGTATACTGTAGGTAGGGGTAAAGTGACTAGGTAACAGGATAGATAGACTGCAACAGCAGTACACTGTAGGTAGGGGTAAAGTTACTAGGTAACAGGATAGATAGACTGTAACAGCAGCATACTGTAGGTAGGGGTAAAGTGACTAGGTAACAGGGTAGATAGACAGTAACAGCAGTATACTGTAGGTAGGGGTAAAGTTACTAGCTAACAGGATAGATAGACAGTAACAGCAGTATACTGTAGGTAGGGTTAAAGTGACTAGGAAAGGGATAGATAATAGACAGTAACAGCAGTATACTGTAGGTAGGGGTAAAGTGACTAGGTAACACGATAGATGACGGTAACAGCAGTATACTGTAGGTAGGGGTAAAGCGGCTAGGTAACAGGATAGATAGACTGTAACAGCAGTATACTGTAGGTAGGGGTAAAGTGACTAGTTAACAGGATAGATAATAGACAGTAACAGCAGTATACCGTAGGTAGGGGTAAAGTGACTAGGTAACAGGACAGATAATAGACTGTAACAGCAGTATACTGTAGGTAGGGGTAAAGTGACTAGGAAAGGGATAGATAATAGACAGTAACAGCAGTATACCGTAGGTAGGGGTAAAGTGACTAGGTAACAGGACAGATAATAGACTGTAACAGCAGTATACTGTAGGTAGGGTTAAAGTGACTAGGAAAGGGATAGATAATAGACAGTAACAGCAGTATACTGTAGGTAGGGGTAAAGTGACAAGGTAACAGGATAGATAGACAGTAACAGCAGTATACTGTAGGTAGGGGTAAATTGACTGGGTAACAGGATATATAATAGACAATAACAGCAGTATACTGTAGGATATTCGTAAAGTGACTAGGAAAGGGATAGATAATAGACAGTAACAGCAGTATACTGTAGGTAGGGGTAAAGTGACAAGGTAACAGGATAGATAGACAGTAACAGCAGTATACTGTAGGTAGGGGTAAAGTGACTAGGCAACAGGATAGATAATAGACAGTAACAGCAGTATACTGTAGGTAGGGGTAAAGTGACTAGTTAACAGGATAGATAATAGACAGTAACAGCAGTATACTGTAGGTAGGGGTAAAGTGACTAGGTAACAGGATAGATAGAATGTAACAGCAGTATACTGTAGGTAGGGGTAAAGTGACTAGGTAACAGGATAGATAATAGACAGTAACAGCAGTACACTGTAGGTAGGGGTAAAGTGACTAGGTAACAGGATAGATAATAGACAGTAACAACAGTATACTGTAGGTAGGGGTAAAGTGACTAGTTAACAGGACAGATAATAGACTGTAACAGCAGTATACTGTAGGTAGGGGTAAAGTGACTAGGTAACAGGATAGATAATAGACAGTAACAGCAGTAAACTGTAGGTAGGGGTAAAGTGACTAGTTAACAGGACAGATAGACAGTAACAGCAGTATACAGTAGGTAGGGGTAAAGTGACTAGTTAACAGGACAGATAGACAGTAACAGCAGTATACAGTAGGTAGGGGTAAAGTGACTAGTTAACAGGATAGATAATAGACAGTAACAGCAGTATACTGTAGGTAGGGGTAAAGCGGCTAGGTAACAGGATAGATAGACTGTAACAGCAGTATACTGTAGGTAGGGGTAAAGTGACTAGGTAACAGGATAGATAGACTGTAACAGCAGTATACTGTAGGTAGGGGTAAAGTTACTAGGTAACAGGATAGATAGACTGTAACAGCAGCATACTGTAGGTAGGGGTAAAGTGACTAGGTAACAAGGTAGATAGACAGTAACAGAAGTATACTGTAGGTAGGGGTAAAGTTACTAGCTAACAGGATAGATAGACAGTAACAGCAGTATACTGTAGGTAGGGTTAAAGTGACTAGGAAAGGGATAGATAATAGACAGTAACAGCAGTATACTGTAGGTAGGGGTAAAGTGACAAGGTTAACACGATAGATAGACGGTAACAGCAGTATACTGTAGGTAGGGGTAAAGCGGCTAGGTAACAGGATAGATAGACTGTAACAGCAGTATACTGTAGGTAGGGGTAAAGTGACTAGTTAACAGGATAGATAATAGACAGTAACAGCAGTATACCGTAGGTAGGGGTAAAGTGACTAGGTAACAGGACAGATAATAGACTGTAACAGCAGTATACTGTAGGTAGGGGTAAAGTGACTAGGAAAGGGATAGATAATAGACAGTAACAGCAGTATACTGTAGGTAGGGGTAAAGTGACAAGGTAACAGGATAGATAGACAGTAACAGCAGTATACTGTAGGTAGGGGTAAAGTGACTAGGCAACAGGATAGATAGACAGTAACATCAGTATACTGTAGGTAGGGGTAAAGTGACTAGTTAACAGGATAGATAATAGACAGTAACATCAGTATACTGTAGGTAGGGGTAAAGCGGCTAGGTAACAGGATAGATAGACTGTAACAGCAGTATACAGTAAGTAGGGGAAAAGTGACTAGTTAACAAGATAGATAATAGACAGTAACAGCAGTATACTGTAGGTAGGGGTAAAGTGACTAGTTAACAGGACAGATAATAGACTGTAACAGCAGCATACTGTAGGTAGGGGTAAAGTGACTAGGTAACAGGATAGATAATAGACAGTAACAGCAGTATACTGTAGGTAGGGGTAAAGTGACTAGGTAACAAGGTAGATAGACAGTAACAGAAGTATACTGTAGGTAGGGGTAAAGTTACTAGCTAACAGGTTAGATAGACAGTAACAGCAGTATACTGTAGGTAGGGGTAACGTGAATAGCTAACAGGATAGATAATAGACAGTAGCAGCAGTATACTGTAGGTAGGGTTAAAGTGACTAGGAAAGGGATAGATAATAGACAGTAACAGCAGTATACTGTAGGTAGGGGTAAAGCGGCTAGGTAACAGGATAGATAGACTGTAACAGCAGTATACTGTAGGTAGGGGTAAAGTGACTAGGTAACAGGATAGATAATAGACAGTAACAGCAGTACACTATAGGTAGGGGTAAAGTGACTAGGTAACAGGATAGATAATAGACAGTAACAGCAGTATACTGTAGGTAGGGGTAAAGTGACTAGTTAACAGGACAGATAATAGACTGTAACAGCAGTATACTGTAGGTAGGGTTAAATTGACTAGGTAACAGGATAGATAATAGACAGTAACAGCAGTACACTGTAGGTAGGGGTAAAGTGACTAGGTAAGAGGATAGATAATAGACAGTAACAGCAGTATACTGTAGGTAGGGGTAAAGTGACTAGTTAACAGGACAGATAGACAGTAACAGCAGTATACATTAGGTAGGGGTAAAGTGACTAGTTAACAGGATAGATAGACAGTAACAGCAGTATACTGTAGGTAGGGGTAAATTGACTGGGTAACAGGATATATAATAGACAATAACAGCAGTATACTGTAGGATATTCGTAAAGTGACTAGGTAACAGGATAGATAATAGACAGTAACAGCAGTATACTGTAGGTAGGGGTAAAGTGACAAGGTAACAGGATAGATAGACAGTAACAGCAGTATACTGTTGGTAGGGTTAAAGTGACTAGGAAAGGGATAGATAATAGACATTAACAGCAGTATACTGTAGGTAGGGGTAAAGTGACAAGGTAACAGGATAGATAGACAGTAACAGCAGTACACTGTAGGTAGGGGTAAAGTGACTAGTTAACAGGACAGATAGACAGTAACAGCAGTATACAGTAGGTAGGGGTAAAGTGACTAGTTAACAGGACAGATAATAGACTGTAACAGCAGCATACTGTAGGTAGGGGTAAATTGACTGGGTAACAGGATAGATAATGGACAATAACAGCAGTATACTGTAGGATATTCGTAAAGTGACTAGGTAACAGGATAGATAATAGACAGTAACAGCAGTATACTGTAGGTAGGGGTAAAGCGGATAGGTAACAGGATAGATAGACAGTAACAGCAGTATACTGTAGGATATTCGTAAAGTGACTAGGTAACAGGATAGATAATAGACAATAACAGCAGTATACTGTAGGATATTCGTAAAGTGACTAGGTAACAGGATAGATAATAGACAGTAACAGCAGTATACTATAGGTAGGGGTAAAGTGACTAGTTAACAGGACAGATAATAGACTGTAACAGCAGTATACTGTAGGTAGGGGTAAAGTGACTAGTTAACAAGATAGATAATAGACAGTAACAGCAGTATACTGTAGGTAGGGGTAAAGTGACTAGTTAACAGGACAGATAATAGACTGTAACAGCAGTATACTGTAGGTAGGGGTAAAGTGACTAGGTAACAGGATAGATAATAGACAGTAACAGCAGTATACTGTAGGTAGGGGTAAAGTGACTAGTTAACAGGACAGATAGACAGTAACAGCAGTATACAGTAGGTAGGGGTAAATTGACTGGGTAACAGGATAGATAATAGATAATAACAGCAGTATATTGTAGGTATGGTTAAAGTGACTAGGAAAGGGATAGATAATAGACAGGAACAGCAGTATACTGTAGGTAGGGGTAAAGTGACTAGGTAACAAGGTAGATAGACAGTAACAGAAGTATACTGTAGTTAGGGGTAAAGTTACTAGCTAACAGGATAGATAGACAGTAACAGCAGTATACTGTAGGTAGGGGTAACGTGAATAGCTAACAGGATAGATAATAGACAGTAGCAGCAGTATACTGTAGGTAGGGTTAAAGTGACTAGGAAAGGGATAGATAATAGACAGTAACAGCAGTATACTGTAGGTAGGGGTAAAGCGGCTAGGTAACAGGATAGATAGACTGTAACAGCAGTATACTGTAGGTAGGGGTAAAGTGACTAGTTAACAGGATAGATAATAGACAGTAACAGCAGTATACCGTAGGTAGGGGTAAAGTGACTAGGTAACAGGACAGATAATAGACTGTAACAGCAGTATACTGTAGGTAGGGGTAAAGTGACTAGGTAACAGGATAGATAATAGACAGTAACAGCAGTACACTGTAGGTAGGGGTAAAGTGACTAGGTAACAGGATAGATAATAGACAGTAACAGCAGTATACTGTAGGTAGGGGTAAAGTGACTAGTTAACAGGACAGATAATAGACTGTAACAGCAGTATACTGTAGGTAGGGGTAAAGTGACTAGGAAAGGGATAGATAATAGACAGTAACAGCAGTATACTGTAGGTAGGGGTAAAGCGGCTAGGTAACAGGATAGATAGACTGTAACAGCAGTATACTGTAGGTAGGGGTAAAGTGACTAGTTAACAGGATAGATAATAGACAGTAACAGCAGTATACCGTAGGTAGGGGTAAAGTGACTAGGTAACAGGACAGATAATAGACTGTAACAGCAGTATACTGTAGGTAGGGGTAAAGTGACTAGGTAACAGGATAGATAATAGACAGTAACAGCAGTACACTGTAGGTAGGGGTAAAGTGACTAGGTAACAGGATAGATAATAGACAGTAACAGCAGTATACTGTAGGTAGGGGTAAAGTGACTAGTTAACAGGACAGATAATAGACTGTAACAGCAGTATACTGTAGGTAGGGGTAAAGTGACTTGGTAACAGGATAGATAATAGACAGTAACAGCAGTACACTGTAGGTAGGGGTAAAGTGACTAGGTAACAGGATAGATAATAGACCGTAACAGCAGTATACTGTAGGTAGGGGTAAAGTGACTAGTTAACAGGATAGATAGACAGTAACAGCAGTATACTGTAGGTAGGGGTAAATTGACTGGGTAACAGGATAGATAATAGACAGTAGCAGCAGTATACTGTAGGTAGGGTTAAAGTGACTAGGAAAGGGATAGATAATAGACTGTAACAGCAGTATACTGTAGGTAGGGGTAAAGCGACTGGGTAACAGGACAGATAATAGACTGTAACAGCAGTATACTGTAGGTAGGGGGTAAAGTGACTAGGTAACAGGATAGATAATAGACAGTAACAGCAGTATACCGTAGGTAGGGGTAAAGTGACTAGTTAACAGGACAGATAATAGACTGTAACAGCAGTATACTGTAGGTAGGGTTAAAGTGACTAGGAAAGGGATAGATAATAGACAGTAACAGCAGTATACTGTAGGTAGGGGTAAAGTGACAAGGTAACAGGATAGATAGACAGTAACAGCAGTATACTGTAGGTAGGGGGTAAATTGACTGGGTAACAGGATATATAATAGACAATAACAGCAGTATACTGTAGGTAGGGGTAAAGTGACTAGGTAACGGATAGATAATAGACAGTAACAGCAGTATACTGTAGGTAGGGGTAAAGTGACAAGGTAACAGGATAGATAGACAGTAACAGCAGTATACTGTAGGTAGGGGTAAAGTGACTAGGCAACAGGATAGATAATAGACAGTAACAGCAGTATACTGTAGGTAGGGGTAAAGCGACTAGTTAACAGGATAGATAATAGACAGTAACAGCAGTATACTGTAGGTAGGGGTAAAGTGACTAGGTAACAGGATAGATAATGACAGTAACAGCAGTATACTGTAGGTAGGGGTAAAGTGACTAGGTAACAGGATAGATAATAGACAGTAACAGCAGTACACTGTAGGTAGGGGTAAAGTGACTAGGTAACAGGACAGATAATAGACAGTAACAACAGTATACTGTAGGTAGGGGTAAAGTGACTAGTTAACAGGACAGATAATAGACAGTAACAGCAGTATACTGTAGGTAGGGGGTAAAGTGACTAGGTAACAGGATAGATAATAGACAGTAACAGCAGTAAACTGTAGGTAGGGGTAAAGTGACTAGTTAACAGGACAGATAAGACAGTAACAGCAGTATACAGTAGGTAGGGGTAAAGTGACTAGTTAACAGGACAGATAGACAGTAACAGCAGTATACAGTAGGTAGGGGTAAATTGACTAGGTAACAGGATAGATAGACAGTAACAGCAGTATACTGTAGGTAGGGGGTAAAGTGACTAGGTAACAGGATAGATAGACTGTAACAGCAGTATACTGTAGGTAGGGGTAAAGTGACTAGGTAACAAGGTAGATAGACAGTAACAGCAGTATACTGTAGGTAGGGGTAAAGTTACTAGCTAACAGGACAGATAAGACAGTAACAGCAGTATACTGTAGGTAGGGGTAAAGTGACTAGGTAACAGGATAGATAATAGACAGTAACAGCAGTATACTGTAGGTAGGGGTAAAGTGACTAGGAAAGGGATAGATAAAGACAGTAACAGCAGTATACTGTAGGTAGGGGTAAAGCGACTAGGTAACAGGATAGATAAGACTGTAACAGCAGTATACTGTAGGTAGGGGTAAAGTGACTAGTTAACAGGATAGATAATAGACAGTAACAGCAGTATACCGTAGGTAGGGGTAAAGCGACTAGGTAACAGGACAGATAATAGACTGTAACAGCAGTATACTGTAGGTAGGGGTAAAGTGACTAGGTAACAGGATAGATAATAGACAGTAACAGCAGTACACTGTAGGTAGGGGTAAAGTGACTAGTTAACAGGATAGATAATAGACAGTAACAGCAGTATACTGTAGGTAGGGGTAAAGTGACTAGGTAACAGGATAGATAATAGACAGTAACAGCAGTATACTGTAGGTAGGGGTAAAGTGACTAGGTAACAGGATAGATAATAGACAGTAACAGCAGTATACTGTAGGTAGGGGTAAAGTGACTAGCTAACAGGATAGATAGACAGTAACAGCAGTATACTGTAGGTAGGGGTAAAGTGACTAGTTAACAGGATAGATAATAGACAGTAACAGCAGTATACTGTAGGTAGGGGTAAAGTGACTAGGTAACAGGATAGATAATAGACTGTAACAGCAGTATACTGTAGGTAGGGGTAAAGTGACTAGGTAACAGGATAGATAATAGACTGTAACAGCAGTATACTGTAGGTAGGGGTAAAGTGACTAGGTAACAGGATAGATAATAGACAGTAACAGCAGTACACTGTAGGTAGGGGTAAAGTGACTAGGTAACAGGATAGATAATAGACAGTAACAGCAGTATACTGTAGGTAGGGGTAAAGTGACTAGTTAACAGGACAGATAATAGACTGTAACAGCAGTATACTGTAGGTAGGGTTAAATTGACTAGGTAACAGGATAGATAATAGACAGTAACAGCAGTACACTGTAGGTAGGGGTAAAGTGACTAGGTAAGAGGATAGATAATAGACAGTAACAGCAGTATACTGTAGGTAGGGGTAAAGTGACTAGGTAACAGGACAGATAGACAGTAACAGCAGTATACATTAGGTAGGGGTAAAGTGACTAGTTAACAGGATAGATAGACAGTAACAGCAGTATACTGTAGGTAGGGGTAAATTGACTGGGTAACAGGATATATAATAGACAATAACAGCAGTATACTGTAGGATATTCGTAAAGTGACTAGGTAACAGGATAGATAATAGACAGTAACAGCAGTATACTGTAGGTAGGGGTAAAGTGACTAGGTAACAGGATAGATAATGACAGTAACAGCAGTATACTGTTGGTAGGGGTAAAGTGACTAGGTAACGGATAGATAATAGACATTAACAGCAGTATACTGTAGGTAGGGGTAAAGTGACAAGGTAACAGGATAGATAGACAGTAACAGCAGTACACTGTAGGTAGGGGTAAAGTGACTAGTTAACAGGACAGATAGACAGTAACAGCAGTATACTGTAGGTAGGGGTAAAGTGACTAGTTAACAGGACAGATAATAGACTGTAACAGCAGTATACTGTAGGTAGGGGTAAATTGACTGGGTAACAGGATAGATAATGGACAATAACAGCAGTATACTGTAGGATATTCGTAAAGTGACTAGGTAACAGGATAGATAATAGACAGTAACAGCAGTATACTGTAGGTAGGGTAAAGCGGATAGGTAACAGGATAGATAGACAGTAACAGCAGTATACTGTAGGATATTCGTAAAGTGACTAGGTAACAGGATAGATAATAGACAATAACAGCAGTATACTGTAGGATATTCGGTAAAGTGACTAGGTAACAGGATAGATAATAGACAGTAACAGCAGTATACTATAGGTAGGGGTAAAGTGACTAGTTAACAGGACAGATAATAGACTGTAACAGCAGTATACTGTAGGTAGGGGTAAAGTGACTAGTTAACAGGATAGATAATAGACAGTAACAGCAGTATACTGTAGGTAGGGGTAAAGTGACTAGTTAACAGGACAGATAATAGACTGTAACAGCAGTATACTGTAGGTAGGGGTAAAGTGACTAGTTAACAGGACAGATAATAGACTGTAACAGCAGTATACTGTAGGTAGGGGTAAAGTGACTAGTTAACAGGACAGATAGACAGTAACAGCAGTATACAGTAGGTAGGGGTAAATTGACTGGGTAACAGGATAGATAATAGATAATAACAGCAGTATATTGTAGGTATGGTTAAAGTGACTAGGAAATGGATAGATAATAGACAGGAACAGCAGTATACTGTAGGTAGGGGTAAAGTGACTAGGTAACAAGGTAGATAGACAGTAACAGCAGTATACTGTAGTTAGGGGTAAAGTTACTAGCTAACAGGATAGATAGACAGTAACAGCAGTATACTGTAGGTAGGGGGTAACGTGAATAGCTAACAGGATAGATAATAGACAGTAGCAGCAGTATACTGTAGGTAGGGTTAAAGTGACTAGGAAAGGGATAGATAATAGACAGTAACAGCAGTATACTGTAGGTAGGGGTAAAGCGGCTAGGTAACAGGATAGATAGACTGTAACAGCAGTATACTGTAGGTAGGGGTAAAGTGACTAGTTAACAGGATAGATAATAGACAGTAACAGCAGTATACCGTAGGTAGGGGTAAAGTGACTAGGTAACAGGACAGATAATAGACTGTAACAGCAGTATACTGTAGGTAGGGGTAAAGTGACTAGGTAACAGGATAGATAATAGACAGTAACAGCAGTACACTGTAGGTAGGGGTAAAGTGACTAGGTAACAGGATAGATAATAGACAGTAACAGCAGTATACTGTAGGTAGGGGTAAAGTGACTAGTTAACAGGACAGATAATAGACTGTAACAGCAGTATACTGTAGGTAGGGGTAAAGTGACTAGGTAACAGGATAGATAATAGACAGTAACAGCAGTACACTGTAGGTAGGGGTAAAGTGACTAGGTAACAGGATAGATAATAGACAGTAACAGCAGTATACTGTAGGTAGGGGGTAAAGTGACTAGTTAACAGGACAGATAATAGACAGTAACAGCAGTATACAGTAGGTAGGGGTAAAGTGACTAGTTAACAGGATAGATAATGACAGTAACAGCAGTATACTGTAGGTAGGGGGTAAATTGACTAGGGTAACAGGATAGATAATAGACAGTAACAGCAGTATACTGTAGGTAGGGGGTAAAGTGACTAGGTAACAGGATAGATAATAGACAGTAACAGCAGTATACTGTAGGTAGGGTTAAAGTGACTAGGTACAGGATAGATAATAGACAGTAACAGCAGTATACTGTAGGTAGGGGTAAAGTGACTAGGTAACAGGATAGATAGACGGTAACAGCAGTATACTGTAGGTAGGGGGTAAAGTGACTAGGTAACAGGATAGATAATAGACAGTAACATCAGTATACTGTAGGTAGGGGTAAAGTGACTAGGTAACAGGATAGATAATAGACTGTAACAGCAGTATACTGTAGGTAGGGGTAAAGCGACTAGGTAACAGGATAGATAAGACTGTAACAGCAGTATACTGTAGGTAGGGGTAAAGTGACTAGTTAACAGGATAGATAATAGACAGTAACAGCAGTATACTGTAGGTAGGGGTAAAGTGACTAGTTAACAGGACAGATAATAGACTGTAACAGCAGTATACTGTAGGTAGGGGTAAAGTGACTTGGTAACAGGATAGATAATAGACATTAACAGCAGTACACTGTAGGTAGGGGTAAAGTGACTAGTTAACAGGATAGATAATAGACAGTAACAGCAGTATACTGTAGGTAGGGGTAAAGTGACTAGGTAACAGGACAGATAATAGACAGCAACAGCAGTATACTGTAGGTAGGGGTAAAGTGACTAGGTAACAGGATAGATAAAGACAGTAACAGCAGTATACTGTAGGTAGGGGTAAAGTGACTAGGTAACAGGATAGATAATAGACAGTAACAGCAGTATACTGTAGGTAGGGGTAAAGTGACTAGGTAACAGGATAGATAATAGACAGTAACAGCAGTATACTGTAGGTAGGGGTAAAGTGACTAGGTAACAGGATAGATAATAGACAGTAACAGCAGTATACTGTAGGTAGGGGTAAAGCGACTAGGTAACAGGATAGATAATAGACAGTAACAGCAGTATACTGTAGGTAGGGGTAAAGTGACTAGGTAACAGGATAGATAATGACAGTAACAGCAGTATACTGTAGGTAGGGGTAAAGTGACTAGGTAACAGGATAGATAATAGACTGTAACAGCAGTATACTGTAGGTAGGGGTAAAGTGACTAGGTAACAGGATAGATAATAGACAGTAACAGCAGTATACTGTAGGTAGGGGTAAAGTGACTAGGTAACAGGATAGATAATAGACAGTAACAGCAGTATACTGTAGGTAGGGGTAAAGTGACTAGTTAACAGGACAGATAATAGACTGTAACAGCAGTATACTGTAGGTAGGGGTAAAGTGACTAGGTAACAGGATAGATAATAGACAGTAACAGCAGTATACTGTAGGTAGGGGGTAAAGTGACTAGTTAACAGGATAGATAGACAGTAACAGCAGTATACTGTAGGTAGGGGTAAAGTGACTAGGTAACAGGATAGATAATAGACAGTAACAGCAGTATACTGTAGGTAGGGGTAAAGTGACTAGGTAACAGGATAGATATTAGACAGTAACAGCAGTATACTGTAGGTAGGGGTAAAGTGACTAGTTAACAGGACAGATAATAGACTGTAACAGCAGTATACTGTAGGTAGGGGTAAAGTGACTAGTTAACAGGATAGATAATAGACAGTAACAGCAGTATACTGTAGGTAGGGGTAAAGTGACTAGGTAACAGGATAGATAATAGACAGTAACAGCAGTATACTGTAGGTAGGGGTAAAGTGACTAGGTAACAGGATAGATAATAGACAGTAACAGCAGTATACTGTAGGTAGGGGTAAAGTGACTAGGTAACAGGATAGATAAAGACAGTAACAGCAGTATACTGTAGGTAGGGGTAAATTGACTAGGTAACAGGATAGATAATAGACAGTAACAGCAGTATACTGTAGGTAGGGGTAAAGTGACTAGGTAACAGGATAGATAATAGACAGTAACAGCAGTATACTGTAGGTAGGGGTAAAGTGACTAGGTAACAGGATAGATAATAGACAGCAACAGCAGTATACTGTAGGTAGGGGTAAAGTGACTAGGTAACAGGATAGATAAAGACTGTAACAGCAGTATACTGTAGGTAGGGGTAAAGTGACTAGGTAACAGGATAGATAATAGACAGTAACAGCAGTATACTGTAGGTAGGGGTAAAGTGACTAGTTAACAGGATAGATAATAGACAGTAACAGCAGTATACTGTAGGTAGGGGTAAAGTGACTAGGTAACAGGATAGATAATAGACAGTAACAGCAGTATACTGTAGGTAGGGGTAAAGTGACTAGGTAACAGGACAGATAATAGACAGTAACAGCAGTATACTGTAGGTAGGGGTAAAGTGACTAGTTAACAGGATAGATAATAGACAGTAACAGCAGTATACTGTAGGTAGGGGTAAAGTGACTAGGTAACAGGATAGATAATAGACAGTAACAGCAGTATACTGTAGGTAGGGGTAAAGTGACTAGGTAACAGGATAGATAAAGACAGTAACAGCAGTATACTGTAGGTAGGGGTAAAGTGACTAGGTAACAGGATAGATAAGACAGTAACAGCAGTATACTGTAGGTAGGGGTAAAGTGACTAGGTAACAGGATAGATAATAGACAGTAACAGCAGTATACTGTAGGTAGGGTTAAAGTGACTAGGTAACGGATAGATAATAGACAGTAACAGCAGTATACTGTAGGTAGGGGTAAAGTGACTAGGTAACAGGATAGATATGACAGTAACAGCAGTATACTGTAGGTAGGGGTAAAGTGACTAGTTAACAGGATAGATAATAGACAGTAACAGCAGTATACTGTAGGTAGGGGTAAAGTGACTAGGTAACAGGATAGATAATAGACTGTAACAGCAGTATACTGTAGGTAGGGGTAAAGTGACTAGTTAACAGGATAGATAATAGACAGTAACAGCAGTATACTGTAGGTAGGGGTAAAGTGACTAGTTAACAGGATAGATAATAGACAGTAACAGCAGTATACTGTAGGTAGGGGTAAAGTGACTAGGTAACAGGATAGATAATAGACAGTAACAGCAGTATACTGTAGGTAGGGGTAAAGTGACTAGTTAACAGGATAGATAATAGACAGTAACAGCAGTATACTGTAGGTAGGGGTAAAGTGACTAGGTAACAGGATAGATAATAGACAGTAACAGCAGTATACTGTAGGTAGGGGTAAAGTGACTAGGTAACAGGATAGATAAAGACAGTAACAGCAGTATACTGTAGGTAGGGGTAAAGTGACTAGTTAACAGGATAGATAATGACAGTAACAGCAGTATACTGTAGGTAGGGGGTAAAGTGACTAGGTAACAGGATAGATAATAGACAGTAACAGCAGTATACTGTAGGTAGGGGTAAAGTGACTAGGTAACAGGATAGATAATAGACAGTAACAGCAGTATACTGTAGGTAGGGGTAAAGTGACTAGTTAACAGGATAGATAATAGACAGTAACAGCAGTATACTGTAGGTAGGGGTAAAGTGACTAGTTAACAGGATAGATAATAGACAGTAACAGCAGTATACTGTAGGTAGGGGTAAAGTGACTAGGTAACAGGATAGATAATAGACAGTAACAGCAGTATACTGTAGGTAGGGGTAAAGTGACTAGGTAACAGGATAGATAATAGACAGTAACAGCAGTATACTGTAGGTAGGGGTAAAGTGACTAGGTAACAGGATAGATAAGACAGTAACAGCAGTATACTGTAGGTAGGGGTAAAGTGACTAGTTAACAGGATAGATAATAGACAGTAACAGCAGTATACTGTAGGTAGGGGTAAAGTGACTAGGTAACAGGATAGATAATAGACAGTAACAGCAGTATACTGTAGGTAGGGGTAAAGTGACTAGGTAACAGGATAGATAATAGACAGTAACAGCAGTATACTGTAGGTAGGGGTAAAGTGACTAGTTAACAGGACAGATAATGACAGTAACAGCAGTATACTGTAGGTAGGGGTAAATTGACTGGGTAACAGGATAGATAATAGACAGCAACAGCAGTATACTGTAGGTATGGGTAAAGTGACTAGGTAACAGGATAGATAATAGACAGTAACAGCAGTATACTGTAGGTAGGGGTAAAGTGACAAGGTAACAGGATAGATAATAGACAGTAACAGCAGTATACTGTAGGTAGGGGTAAAGTGACTAGTTAACAGGATAGATAATAGACGGTAACAGCAGTATACTGTAGGTAGGGGTAAAGTGACTAGGTAACAGGATAGATAATAGACAGTAACAGCAGTATACTGTAGGTAGGGGAAAGTGACTAGGTAACAGGATAGATAGACAGTAACAGCAGTATACTGTAGGTAGGGGTAAAGCGACTAGGTAACAGGATAGATAATAGACAGTAACAGCAGTATACTGTAGGTAGGGGTAAAGTGACTAGGTAACAGGATAGATAGACTGTAACAGCAGTATACTGTAGGTAGGGGTAAAGTGACTAGGTAACAGGATAGATAATAGACAGTAACAGCAGTATACTGTAGGTAAGGGGTAAAGTGACTAGGTAACAGGACAGATAATAGACTGTAACAGCAGTATACTGTAGGTAGGGGTAAAGTGACTAGGTAACAGGATAGATAATAGACAGTAACAGCAGTATACTGTAGGTAGGGGTAAAGTGACTAGGTAAAAGGATAGATAATAGACAGTAACAGCAGCATACAGTAGGTAGGGGTAAAGTGACTAGGTAACAGGGCAGATAGACAGTAGCAGCAGTATACAGTAGGTAGGGGTAAAGTGACTAGTTAACAGGATAGATAATAGACAGTAACAGCAGTATACTGTAGGTAGAGGTAAAGTGACTAGGTAACAGGATAGATAGACAGTAACAGCAGTATACTGTAGGTAGGGGTAAAGTGACTAGGTAACAGGGTAGATAATAGACAGCAACAGCAGTATACAGTAGTTAGGGGTAAAGTGACTAGGTAACAAGGTAGATAGACAGTAGCAGCAGTATACTGTAGGTAGGGGTAAAGTGACTAGTTAACAGGATAGATAATAGACAGTAACAGCAGTATACTGTAGGTAGGGGTAAAGTGACTAGGTAACAGGATAGATAGACAGTAACAGCAGTATACTGTAGGTAGGGGTAAAGTGACTAGTTAACAGGATAGATAATAGACAGTAACAGCAGTATACTGTAGGTAGGGGTAAAGTGACTAGGAAAGGGATAGATAATAGACAGTAACAGCAGTATACTTTAGGTAGGGGTAAAGTGACAAGGTAACAGGATAGATAATAGACAGTAACAGCAGTATACTGTAGGTAGGGGTAAAATGACTAGTTAACAGGATAGATAATAGACAGTAACAGCAGTATACTGTAGGTAGGGGTAAAGTGACTAGATAACAGGATAGATAATAGACAGTAACAGCAGTATACTGTAGGTAGGGGTAAAGTGACTAGATAACAGGATAGATAATAGACAGTAACAGCAGTATACTGTTTTTAGGGGTAAAGTGACTAGTTAACAGGATAGATAATACACAGGAACAGCATTATACTGTAGGTAGGGGTAAAGTGACTCGGTAACAGGATAGATAATAGACAGTAACAGCAGTACACTGTAGGTAGGGGTAAAGTGACCAGGCAACAGGATAGATAATAGACAGTAACAGCAGTATACTGTAGGTAGGGGTAAAGTGACTAGTTAACAGGATAGATAATAGACGTAACAGCAGTATAACTAGAAGACAGTAGGTAGGGGTAAAGTGACTCGGTAACAGGATAGATAATAGACAGTAACAGCAGTACACTGTAGGTAGGGGTAAAGTGACTAGGTAACAGGATAGATAATAGACAGTAACAGCAGTATACTGTAGGTAGGGGTAAAGTGACTAGTTAACAGGACAGATAATAGACAGTAACAGCAGTACACTGTAGGTAGGGGTAAAGTGACTAGTTAACAGGATAGATAGACAGTAACAGCAGTATACTGTAGGTAGGGGTAAATTGACTGGGTAACAGGATAGATAATAGACAGCAACAGCAGTATACTGTAGGTAGGGGTAAAGTGACTAGGTAACAGGATAGATAGACAGTAACAGCAGTATACTAGGGTAAAGCCATAACGTATCTGTAGGTAGGGGTAAAGTGACTAGTTAACAGGATAGATAATAGACAGTAACAGCAGTATACTGTAGGTAGGGGTAAAGTGACTAGTTAACAGGATAGATAATAGACAGTAACAGCAGTATACTGTAGGTAGGGGGTAAAGTGACTAGGTAACAGGATAGATAATAGACAGTAACAGCAGTATACTGTAGGTAGGGGTAAAGTGACAAGGTAACAGGATAGATAATAGACAGTAACAGCAGTATACTGTAGGTAGGGGTAAAGTGACTAGTTAACAGGATAGATAATAGACGGTAACAGCAGTATACTGTAGGTAGGGGTAAAGTGACTAGGTAACAGGATAGATAATAGACAGTAACAGCAGTATACTGTAGGTAGGGGTAAAGTGACTAGTTAACAGGATAGATAATAGACAGTAACAGCAGTATACTGTAGGTAGGGGTAAAGTGACTAGTTAACAGGATAGATAATAGACAGTAACAGCAGTATACTGTAGGTAGGGGTAAAGTGACTAGGTAACAGGATAGATAATAGACAGTAACAGCAGTATACTGTAGGTAGGGGTAAAGTGACTAGTTAACAGGATAGATAATAGACGGTAACAGCAGTATACTGTAGGCAGGGGGTAAAGTGACTAGTTAACAGGATAGATAATAGACAGGTAACAGCAGTATACTGTAGGTAGGGGTAAAGTGACTAGGTAACAGGATAGATAATAGACAGTAACAGCAGTATACTGTAGGTAGGGGTAAAGTGACTAGGTAACAGGATAGATAATAGACAGTAACAGCAGTATACTGTAGGTAGGGGTAAAGTGACTAGTTAACAGGATAGATAATAACAGTAACAGCATTATACTGTAGGTAGGGGTAAAGTGACTAGTTAACAGGATAGATAAAGACAGCAACAGCAGTACACTGTAGGTAGGGGTAAAGTGACTGGGTAACAGGATAGATAATAGACAGTAACAGCAGTATACTGTAGGTAGGGTGTAAAGTGACTAGTTAACAGGATAGATAATAGACAGTAACAGCAGTATACTGTAGGTAGGGGTAAAGTGACTAGGTAACAGGATAGATAGACAGTAACAGCAGTATACCGTAGGTAGGGGTAAAGTGACTGGGTAACAGGATAGATAATAGACAGCAACAGCAGTATACTGTAGGTATGGGTAAAGTGACTAGGTAACAGGATAGATAATAGACAGTAACAGCAGTATACTGTAGGTAGGGGTAAAGTGACAAGGTAACAGGATAGATAATAGACAGTAACAGCAGTATACTGTAGGTAGGGGTAAAAGCGACTAGGTAACAGGATAGATAATAGACAGTAACAGCAGTATACTGTAGGTGAGGGGTTAAAGTGACAAGGTAACAGGATAGATAATGACAGTAACAGCAGTATACTGTAGGTAGGGGTAAAGTGACTAGGAAAGGGATAGATAATAGACAGTAACAGCAGTATACTTTAGGTAGGGGTAAAGTGACAAGGTAAAAGGATAGATAGACAGTAACACAGTGTACTGTAGGTAGGGGTAAAGTGACTAGTTAACAGGATAGATAATAGACAGTAACAGCAGTATACTGTAGGTAGGGGTAAAGTTACTAGTTAACAGGATAGATAATAGACAGTAACAGCAGTATACTGTAGGTAGGGGTAAAGTGACTAGTTAACAGGATAGATAATAGACAGTAACAGCAGTATACCGTAGGTAGGGGTAAAGTTACTAGATAACAGGATAGATAATAGACAGTAACAGCAGTATACTGTAGGTAGGGGTAAAGTGACTAGGTAACAAGGTAGATAGACAGTAACAGCAGTATACTGTAGGTAGGGGTAAAGTGACTAGGTAAAAGGATAGATAATAGACAGTAACAGCAGTATACTGTAGGTAGGGGTAAAGTGACTAGGTAAAAGGATAGATAATAGACAGTAACAGCAGCATACAGTAGGTAGGGGTAAAGTGACTAGGTAACAAGGTAGATAGACAGTAGCAGCAGTATACAGTAGGTAGGGGTAAAGTGACTAGTTAACAGGATAGATAATAGACAGTAGCAGCAGTATACTGTAGGTAGGGGTAAAGTGACTAGTTAACAGGATAGATAATAGACAGTAACAGCAGTATACTGTAGGTAGGGGTAAAGTGACTAGGTAACAGGATAGATAGATAGTAACAGCAGTATACTGTAGGTAGGGGTAAAGTGACTAGTTAACAGGATAGATAATAGACAGTAACAGCAGTATACTGTAGGTAGGGGTAAAGTGACTAGGAAAGGGATAGATAATAGACAGTAACAGCAGTATACTTTAGGTAGGGTTAAAGTGACTAGGAAAGGGATAGATAATAGACAGTAACAGCAGTATACTTTAGGTAGGGGTAAAGCGGCTAGGTAACAGGATAGATAGACTGTAACAGCAGTATACTGTAGGTAGGGGTAAAGTGACTAGTTAACAGGAAAGATAATAGACAGTAACAGCAGTATACCGTAGGTAGGGGTAAAGTGACTAGTTAACAGGACAGATAATAGACTGTAACAGCAGTATACTGTAGGTAGGGGTAAAGTGACTAGGTAACAGGATAGATAATAGACAGTAACAGCAGTACACTGTAGTTAGGGGTAAAGTGACTAGGTAACAGGATAGATAATAGACAGTAACAGCAGTATACTGTAGGTAGGGGTAAAGTGACTAGTTAACAGGACAGATAGACAGTAACAGCAGTATACAGTAGGTAGGGGAAAAGTGACTAGTTAACAGGATAGATAGACAGTAACAGCAGTATACTGTAGGTAGGGGGTAAATTGACTGGGTAACAGGATAGATAATAGACAGTAACAGCAGTATACTGTAGGTATGGGTAAAGTGACTAGGTAACAGGATAGATAATAGACAGTAGCAGCAGTATACTGTAGGTAGGGTTAAAGTGACTAGGAAAGGGATAGATAATAGACAGTAACAGCAGTATACTGTAGGTAGGGTTAAAGTGACTAGGAAAGGGATAGATAATAGACAGTAACAGCAGTATACTGTAGGTAGGGGTAAAGTGACAAGGTAACACGATAGATAGACGGTAACAGCAGTATACTGTAGGTAGGGGTAAAGTGACTAGGCAACAGGATAGATAGACAGTAACATCAGTATACTGTAGGTAGGGGTAAAGTGAGTAGTTAACAGGATAGTAAATAGACAATAACAGCAGTATACTGTAGGTAGGGGTAAAGTGACAAGGTAACACGATAGATAGACTGTAACAGCAGTATACCGTAGGTAGGGGTAAAGTGACTAGTTAACAAGATAGATAATAGACAGTAACAGCAGTATACTGTAGGTAGGGGTAAAGTGACTAGTTAACAGGACAGATAATAGACTGTAACAGCAGTATACTGTAGGTAGGGGTAAAGTGACTAGTTAACAGGATAGATAATCGACGGTAACAGCAGTATACTGTAGGTAGGGGTAAAGTTACTAGATAACAGGTTAGATAATAGACAGTTACAGCAGTATACTGTAGGTAGGGGTAAAGTGACTAGGTAACAAGGTAGATAGACAGTAACAGCAGTATACAGTAGGTAGGGGTAAAGTGACTAGTTAACAGGATAGATAGACAGTAACAGCAGTATACTGTAGGTAGGGGTAAAGTGACTAGGCAACAGGATAGATAGACAGTAACAGCAGTATACTGTAGGTAGGGGTAAAGTGGCTGGGTAACAAGGTAGATAGACAGTAGCAGCAGTATACTGTAGGTAGGGGTAAAGTGACTAGTTAACAGGATAGATAATAGACAGTAACAGCAGTATACTGTAGGTAGGGGTAAAGTGACTAGGTAACAGGATAGATAGACAGTAGCAGCAGTATACTGTAGGTAAGGGTAAAGTGACTAGGTAACAAGATAGATAATAGACAGTAACAGCAGCATACAGTAGTTAGGGGTAAAGTGACTAGGTAACAAGGTAGATAGACAGTAGCAGCAGTATACTGTAGGTAGGGGTAAAGTGACTAGTTAACAGGATAGATAATAGACAGTAACAGCAGTATACTGTAGGTAGGGAAAGTGACTAGGTAACAGGATAGATAGATAGTAACAGCAGTATACTGTAGGTAGGGGTAAAGTGACTAGTTAACAGGATAGATAATAGACAGTAACAGCAGTATACTGTAGGTAGGGGTAAAGTGACTAGGAAAGGATAGATAATAGACAGTAACAGCAGTATACTTTAGGTAGGGGTAAAGTGACTAGATAACAGGATAGATAATAGACAGTAACAGCAGTATGCTAGGTAGGGTGTGACTAGTTAACAGGATAGATAATAGACAGTAACAGCAGTATACTGTAGGTAGGGGGTAAAATGACTAGGAAACAGGGATAGATAACAGTAACAGCAGTATACTTTAGGTAGGGGTAAAGTGACTAGATAACAGGATAGATAATAGACAGTAACAGCAGTATGCTGTAGGTAGGGGTAAAGTGACTAGTTAACAGGATAGATAATAGACAGGAAACAGCAGTATACTGTAGGTAGGGGTAAATTGACTAGGTAACAGGATAGATAGACAGTAACAGCAGTATACTGTAGGAAGGGGTAAAGTGACTAGTTAACAGGATAGATAATAGACAGTAACAGCAGTATACTGTAGGTAGGGGTAAAGTGACTAGTTAACAGGATAGATAATAGACAGTAACAGAAGTATACTGTAGGTAGGGGATAAAGTGACCAGGTAACAAGATAGATAATAGACAGTAGTAGCAGTATACTGTAGGTAGGGGTAAAGTGACTAGGTAACAGGATAGATAAAAGACAGTAACAGCAGTATACTGTAGGTAGTGGTAAAGTGACTAGGTAACAGGATAGATAGACAGTAACAGCAGTATACTGTAGGTAGGGGGTAAAGTGACTAGGTAACAGGATAGATAGACAGTAACAGCAGTATACAGTAGGTAGGGGGTAAAGTGACTAGTTAACAGGATAGATAGACAGTAACAGCAGTATACTGTAGGTAAGGGTAACGTGACTAGTTAACAGGATAGATAATAGACAGTAACAGCAGTATACTGTAGGTAGGGGTAAAGTGACTAGGCAACAGGATAGATAGACAGTAACAGCAGTATACTGTAGGTAGGGGTATAGTGAATAGTTAACAGGATAGATAATAGACCGTAACAGCAGTATACTGTAGGTAGGGGTAACGTGAATAGCTAACAGGATAGATAATAGACAGTAGCAGCAGTATACTGTAGGTAGGGGTAAAGTGACTAGTTAACAGGACAGATAATAGACAGTAACAGCAGTATACTGTAGGTAGGGGTAAAGTGACTAGGTAACAAGGTAGATAGACAGTAACAGAAGTATACTGTAGGTAGGGGGTAAAGTTACTAGGTAACAGGATAGATAGACAGTAACAGCAGTATACTGTAGGTAGGGGTAACGTGAATAGCTAACAGGATAGATAATAGACAGTAGCAGCAGTATACTGTAGGTAGGGTTAAAGTGACTAGGAAAGGGATAGATAATAGACAGTAACAGCAGTATACTTTAGGTAGGGGAAAGCGGCTAGGCAACAGGATAGATAGACTGTAACAGCAGTATACTGTAGGTAGGGGTAAAGTGACTAGGTAACAGGATAGATAATAGACAGTAACAGCAGTACACTGTAGGTAGGGTAAAGTGACTAGGTAAGAGGATAGATAATAGACAGTAACAGCAGTATACTGTAGGTAGGGGTAAAGTGACTAGTTAACAGGACAGATAGACAGTAACAGCAGTATACTGTAGGTAGGGGTAAAGTGACTAGTCAACAGGATAGATAATAGACAGTAACAGCAGTATACTGTAGGTAGGGGTAAAGTGACTAGGCAACAGGATAGATAGACAGAACATCAGTATACTGTGGTGGGGTAAAGTGACTAGGCAACAGGATAGATAGACAGTAACATCAGTATACTGTAGGTAGGGGTAAAGTGACTAGTTAACAGGATAGATAATAGACAGTAACAGCAGTATACTGCTGGTAGGGAAAGTGACTAGTTAACAAGATAGATAGACAGTAACAGCAGTATACTGTAGGTAGGGGGTAAAGTGACTAGTTAACAGGATAGATAATAGACAGTAACAGCAGTATACTGTAGGTAGGGGGTAAAGTGACTAGTTAACAGGATAGATAATAGACGGTAACAGCAGTATACTGTAGGTAGGGGTAAAGTGACTAGGTAACAGTACAGATAATAGACTGTAACAAGCAGTATACTGTAGGTAGGGGTAAAGTGACTAGTTAACAGGATAGATAATAGACGGTAACAGCAGTATACTGTAGGTAGGGGTAAAGTGACTAGGTAACAGGATAGATAATAGACAGTAACAGCAGTATACTGTAGGTAGGGGTAAAGTTACTAGGTAACAGGTTAGATAATAGACAGTAACAGCAGTATACTGTAGGTAGGGGTTAAAGTGACTAGTTAACAAGGTAGATAAGACAGTAACAGCAGTATACTGTAGGTAGGGGTAAAGTGACTAGGTAAAAAGGATAGATAATGACAGTAACAGCAGCATACTGTAGTTAGGGTAAAGTGACTAGGTAACAGGATAGATAGACAGTAGCAGCAGTATACTGTAGGTAGGGGTAACGTGAATAGCTAACAGGATAGATAATAGACAGTAACAGCAGTATACTGTAGGTAGGGGTAAAGTGACTAGTTAACAGGATACATAATAGACAGTAACAGCAGTATACTGTAGGTAGGGGTAAAGTGACTAGTTAACAGGATAGATAATAGACAGTAACAGCAGTATACTGTAGGTAGGGGGTAAAGTGACTAGGTAACAGGGTAGATAATAGACAGTAACAGCAGTATACATGTAGGTAGGGGTAAAGTGACTAGGTAACAAGGTAGATAAGACAGTAACAGCAGTATACAGTAGGTGGGGGTAAAGTGACTAGTTAACAGGATAGATAGACAGTAACAGCAGTATACTGTTGGTAGGGGTAAAGTGGCTAGGATTAACAAGTAGATAATAGACATAACAGCAGCATACAGTGAGTTAGGGGGTAAAGTGACTAGGTAACAGGGTAGATAGACAGTAACAGCAGTATACTGTAGGTAGGGGTAAAGTGACTAGTTAACAGGATAGATAATAGACAGTAACAGCAGTATACCGTAGGTAGGGGTAAAGTGACTAGTTAACAGGATAGATAATAGACAGTAACAGCAGTATACTGTAGGTAGGGGTAAAGTGACCAGGTAACAGGATAGATAATAGACAGTAACAGCAGTATACTGTAGGTAGGGTAAAGTGACTAGGTAACAGGATAGATACAGACAGTAACAGCAGTATACTGTAGGTAGGGGTAAAGTGACTAGTTAACAGGATAGATAGACAGTAACAGCAGTATACTGTAGGTAGGGGTAAAGTGACTAGGTAACAGGATAGATAATAGACAGTAACAGCAGTATACTGTAGGTAGGGGTAAAGTGACTAGTTAACAGGATAGATAGACAGTAACAGCAGTATACTGTAGGTAGGGGTAAATTGACTAGATAACAGGATAGATAATAGACAGTAACAGCAGTATACTGTAGGTAGGGGTAACGTGAATAGCTAACAGGATAGATAATAGACAGTAGTAGCAGTATACTGTAGGTAGGGGTAAAGTGACTAGGTAAAAGGATAGATAATAGACAGTAACAGCAGTATACTGTAGGTAGGGGAAAGTGACTAGGTAACAGGATAGATAAAGACAGTAACAGCAGTATACTGTAGGTAGCGGTAAAGTGACTAGGTAACAGGGATAGATAGACAGTAGCAGCAGTATACAGTAGGTAGGGGTAACGTGACTAGCTAACAGGATAGATAGACAGTAACAGCAGTATACTGTTGGTATGGGTAAAGTGACTAGGAACAAGGATAGATAATAGACAGTAACAGCAGTATACAGTAGTTAGGGGTAAAGTGACTAGGTAACAGGATAGATAGACAGTAACAGCAGTATACTGTAGGTAGTGGTAAAGTGACTAGTTAACAGGATAGATAATAGACAGTAACAGCAGTATACTGTAGGTAGGGGTAAAGTGACTAGTTAACAGGATAGATAAGACAGTAACAGCAGTATACCGTAGGTAGGGGTAAAGTGACTAGTTAACAGGATAGATAATAGACCGTAACAGCAGTATACTGTAGGTAGGGGTAAAGTGACTAGGTAACAGGATAGATAATAGACAGTAACAGCAGTATACTGTAGGTAGGGGTAAAGTGACTAGGTAACAGGATAGATAATAGACAGCAACAGCAGTATACTGTAGGTAGGGGTAAAGTGACTAGGTAACAGGATAGATAGACAGTAACAGCAGTATACTGTAGGTAGGGGTAAAGTGACTAGACAACAGGATAGATAGACAGTAACAGCAGTATACTGTAGGTAGGGGTAAAGTGACTAGGCAACAGGATAGATAGACAGCAACAGCAGTATACTGTAGGTAGGGGTAAAGTGACTAGGCAACAGGATAGATAAAGACAGTAACAGCAGTATACTGTAGGTAGGGGTAAAGTGACTAGGTAACAGGATAGATAATAGACAGTAACAGCAGTATACCGCAGGTAGGGGTAAAGTGACTAGGTAACAGGATAGATAATAGACAGTAACAGCAGTATACTGTAGGTAGGGGTAAAGTGACTAGGTAACAGGATAGATAATAGACAGTAACAGCAGTATACTGTAGGTAGGGTAAAGTGACTAGGTAACAGGATAGATAATAGACGGTAACAGCAGTATACTGTAGGTAGGGGTAAAGTGACTAGGCAACAGGGATAGATAATAGACAGTAACAGCAGTATACTTTAGGTAGGGGTAAAGTGACTAGGTAACAGGATAGATAGACAGTAACAGCAGTATACTGTAGGTAGGGGTAAAGTGACTAGTTAACAGGATAGATAATAGACAGTAACAGCAGTATACTGTAGGTAGGGGTAAAGTGACTAGGTAACAGGATAGATAATAGACAGTAACAGCAGTATACTGTAGGTAGGGGTAAAGTGACTAGGTAACAGGATAGATAAAGACAGCAACAGCAGTATACTGTAGGTAGGGGCAAAGTGACTAGGTAACAGGATAGATAAGACAGTAACAGCAGTATACTGTAGGTAGGGGTAAAGTGACTAGGTAACAGGATAGATAGACAGTAACAGCAGTATACTGTAGGTAGGGAACGTGACTAGGTAACAGGATAGATAATAGACATGTAACAGCAGTATACTGTAGGTAGGGGTAAAGTGACTAGGTAACAGGATAGATAAGACAGTAACAGCAGTATACTGTAGGTAGGGGTAAAGTGACTAGGTAACAGGATAGATAGACAGTAACAGCAGTATACTGTAGGTAGGGGTAACGTGAATAGCTAACAGGATAGATAATAGACAGTAACAGCAGTATACTGTAGGCAGGGTTAAAGTGACTAGGCAAGGGATAGATAATAGACAGTAACAGCAGTATACTTTAGGTAGGGGTAAAGCGACTAGGTAACAGGATAGATACAGACTGTAACAGCAGTATACTGTAGGTAGGGGTAAAGTGACTAGTTAACAGGATAGATAATAGACAGTAACAGCAGTATACCGTAGGTAGGGGTAAAGTGACTAGTTAACAGGACAGATAATAGACAGTAACAGCAGTATACTGTAGGTAGGGGTAAAGTGACTAGGTAACAGGATAGATAATAGACAGTAACAGCAGTACACTGTAGGTAGGGGTAAAGTGACTAGGTAACAGGATAGATAATAGACAGTAACAGCAGTATACCGTAGGTAGGGGTAAAGTGACTAGGTAACAGGATAGATAGACAGTAACAGCAGTATACTGTAGGTAGGGGTAAAGTGACTAGTTAACAGGATAGATAATAGACAGTAACAGCAGTATACTGTAGGTAGGGGTAAAGTGACTAGGTAACAGGATAGATAATAGACAGTAACAGCAGTATACTGTAGGTAGGGTCAAAGTGACTAGGTAACAGGATAGATAATAGACAGTAACAGCAGTATACTGTAGGTAGGGGAAAGTGACTAGGTAACTGGATAGATAATAGACAGTAACAGCAGTATACTGTAGGTAGGGGTAAAGTGACTAGGTAACAGGATAGATAGACAGTAACAGCAGTATACTGTAGGTAGGGGTAAAGTGACTAGGTAACTGGATAGATAATAGACAGTAACAGCAGTATACTGTAGGTAGGGGAAAGTGACTAGGTAACAGGATAGATAATAGACAGTAACAGCAGTATACTGTAGGTAGGGTTAAAGTGACTAGGAAAGGACAGATAATAGACAGTAACAGCAGTATACTGTAGGTAGGGGTAAAGCGACTAGGTAACAGGATAGATAGACTGTAACAGCAGTATACTCTAGGTAGGGGTAAAGTGACTAGTTAACAGGATAGATAATAGACAGTAACAGCAGTATACCGTAGGCAGGGGTAAAGTGACTAGTTAACAGGACAGATAATAGACTGTAACAGCAGTATACTGTAGGTAGGGGTAAAGTGACTAGGTAACAGGATAGATAATAGACAGTAACAGCAGTACACTGTAGGTAGGGGTAAAGTGACTAGGTAACAGGATAGATAATAGACAGTAACAGCAGTATACTGTAGGTAGGGGTAAAGTGACTAGTTAACAGGACAGATAGACAGTAACAGCCGTATACAGTAGGTAGGGGTAAAGTGACTAGTTAACAGGATAAATAGACAGTAACAGCAGTATACTGTAGGTAGGGGTAAATTGACTGGGTAACAGGATAGATAATAGACAATAACAGCAGTATCACTGTAGGTATGGGTAAAGTGACTAGGTAACTGGATAGATAATAGACAGTAACAGCAGTATACTGTAGGTAGGGGTAAAGTGACAAGATAACAGGATAGATAGACAGTAACAGCAGTATACTGTAGGTATGGGTAAAGTGACTAGGTAACTGGACAGATAATAGACAGTAACAGCAGTATACTGTAGGTAGGGGTAAAGTGACTAGGTAACAGGATAGATAATAGACAGTAACAGCAGTATACTGTAGGTAGGGGTAAAGTGACTAGGTAACAGGACAGATAATAGACTGTAACAGCAGTATACTGTAGGTAGGGTTAAAGTGACTAGGTAACAGGATAGATAATAGACAGTAACAGCAGTATACTGTAGGTAGGGGTAAAGTGACTAGGTAACAGGATAGATAGACAGTAACAGCAGTATACTGTAGGTAGGGGTAAAGTGACTAGGCAACAGGATAGATAATAGACAGTAACAGCAGTATACTGTAGGTAGGGGTAAAGTGACTAGGCAACAGGATAGATAGACAGTAACAGCAGTATACTGTAGGTAGGGGTAAAGTGACTAGATAACAGGATAGATAATAGACAGTAACAGCAGTATACTGTAGGTAGGGGTAAAGTGACTAGGTAACAAGGTAGATAGACAGTAACAGCAGTATACTGTAGGTAGGGGTAAAGTTACTAGGTAACAGGATAGATAGACAGTAACAGCAGTATACTGTAGGTAGGGGTAAAGTGACATGGCTAACAGGATAGATAATAGACAGTAACAGCAGTATACTGTAGGTAGGGGTAAAGTGACTAGGACAAGAGGATAGATAAGACAGTAACAGCAGTATACTGTAGGTAGGGGTAAAGTTACTAGGTAACAGGATAGATAGACAGTAACAGCAGTATACTGTAGGTAGGGGTAACGTGACTAGCTAACAGGATAGATAATAGACAGTAACAGCAGTATACTGTAGGTAGGGGTAAAGCGACTAGGTAACAGGATAGATAAAGACTGTAACAGCAGTATACTGTAGGTAGGGGTAAAGTGACTAGGTAACAGGATAGATAGACAGTAACAGCAGTATACTGTAGGTAGGGGTAAATTGACTGGGTAACAGGATAGATAATAGACAGTAACAGCAGTATACTGTAGGTAGGGGTAAAGTGAATAGCTAACAGGATAGATAATAGACAGTAACAGCAGTATACTGTAGGTAGGGTTAAAGTGACTAGGAACAGGACAGATAATAGACAGTAACAGCAGTATACTGTAGGTAGGGGTAAAGCGACTAGGTAACAGGATAGATAGACTGTAACAGCAGTATACTGTAGGTAGGGGTAAAGTGACTAGGTAACAGGATAGATAATAGACAGTAACAGCAGTATACCGTAGGTAGGGGTAAAGTGACTAGTTAACAGGATAGATAACAGACAGTAACAGCAGTATACTGTAGGTAGGGGTAAAGTGACTAGGAAAAGGACAGATAATAGACAGTAACAGCAGTATACTGTAGGTAGGGGTAAAGCGACTAGGTAACAGGATAGATAGACTGTAACAGCAGTATACTGTAGGTAGGGGAAAGTGACTAGTTAACAGGATAGATAATAGACAGTAACAGCAGTATACCGTAGGTAGGGGGTAAAGTGACTAGTTAACAGGACAGATAATAGACTGTAACAGCAGTATACTGTAGGTAGGGGTAAAGTGACTAGGTAACAGGATAGATAATAGACAGTAACAGCAGTACACTGTAGGTAGGGGGAAAGTGACTAGGTAACAGGATAGATAATAGACAGTAACAGCAGTATACTGTAGGTAGGGGTAAAGTGACTAGGTAACAGGACAGATAGACAGTAACAGCCGTATACAGTAGGTAGGGGTAAAGTGACTAGTTAACAGGATAGATAGACAGTAACAGCAGTATACTGTAGGTAGGGGTAAATTGACTGGGTAACAGGATAGATAATAGACAGCAACAGCAGTATACTGTAGGTATGGGTAAAGTGACTAGGTAACAGGATAGATAATAGACAGTAACAGCAGTATACTGTAGGTAGGGGTAAAGTGACAAGATAACAGGATAGATAGACAGTAACAGCAGTATACTGTAGGTAGGGGTAAAGTGACTAGTTAACAGGATAGATAATAGACGGTAACAGCAGTATACTGTAGGTAGGGTTAAAGTGACTAGGAAAGGGATAGATAATAGACAGTAACAGCAGTATACTGTAGGTAGGGGTAAAGTGACAAGGTAACAGGATAGATAGACAGTAACAGCAGTATACTGTAGGTAGGGGTAAAGTGACTAGATAACAGGTTAGATAATAGACAGTTACAGCAGTATACTGTAGGTAGGGGTAAAGTGACTAGGTAACAGGGTAGATAAGACAGTAACAGCAGTATACTGTAGGTAGGGGTAAAGTGACTAGCTAAAAGGATATATAGACAGTAACAGCAGTATACTGTAGGTAGGGAAAGTGACTAGGTAACAAGGTAGATAGACAGTAACAGCAGTATACTGTAGGTAGGGGTAAAGTTACTAGGTAACAGGATAGATAGACAGTAACAGCAGTATACTGTAGGTAGGGGTAACGTGAATAGCTAACAGGATAGATAATAGACAGTAACAGCAGTATACTGTAGGTAGGGTTAAAGTGACTAGGTAAGGGATAGATAATAGACAGTAACAGCAGTATACTGTAGGTAGGGGTAAAGTGGCTAGGTAACAGGATAGATAGACTGTAACAGCAGTATACTGTAGGTAGGGGTAAATTGACTAGGTAACAGGATAGATATGACAGTAACAGCAGTATACTGTAGGAAGGGGTAAAGTGACTGGGTAACAGGATAGATAATAGACAGTAACAGCAGTATACTGTAGGTAGGGGTAAAGTGACTAGTTAACAGGATAGATAATAGACAGTAACAGCAGTATACTGTAGGTAGGGGTAAAGTGACTAGGTAACAGGATAGATAATAGACAGTAACAGCAGTATACTGTAGGTAGGGGTAAAGTGACTAGGTAACAGGACAGATAATAGACAGTAACAGCAGTATACTGTAGGTAGGGGTAAAGTGACTAGGTAACAGGATAGATAATAGACAGTAACAGCAGTATACTGTAGGTAGGGGTAAAGTGACTAGGAAAGGATAGATAATAGACAGTAACAGCAGTATACTGTAGGTAGGGGTAAAGTGACAAGGTAACAGGATAGATAGACAGTAACAGCAGTATACTGTAGGTAGGGGTAAAGTGACTAGGCAACAGGATAGATAGACAGTAACATCAGTATACTGTAGGTAGGGGTAAAGTGACTAGATAACAGGTTAGATAATAGACAGTTACAGCAGTATACTGTAGGTAGGGGGTAACGTGAATAGCTAACAGGATAGATAATAGACAGTAGTAGCAGTATACTGTAGGTAGGGGTAAAGTGACTAGGTAAAAGGATAGATAATAGACAGTAACAGCAGTATACTGTAGGTAGGGGTAAAGTGACTAGGTAACAAGGTAGATAGACAGTTACAGAAGTATACTGTAGGTAGGGGTAACGTGACTAGTTAACAGGATAGATAATAGACAGTAACAGCAGTATACTGTAGGTAGGGGTAAAGTGACTAGGTAACAGGATAGATAATAGACAGTAACAGCAGTATACTGTAGGTAGGGGTAAAGTGACTAGGTAACAGGACAGATAATAGACTGTAACAGCAGTATACTGTAGGTAGGGTTAAAGTGACTAGGAAAGGATAGATAATAGACACTAACAGCAGTATACTGTAGGTAGGGGTAAAGTGACAAGGTAACAGGATAGATAGACAGTAACAGCAGTATACTGTAGGTAGGGGTAAAGTGACTAGGCAACAGGATAGATAGACAGTAACATCAGTATACTGTAGGTAGGGGTAAAGTGACTAGATAACAGGTTAGATAATAGACAGTTACAGCAGTATACTGTAGGTAGGGGTAACGTGAATAGCTAACAGGATAGATAATAGACAGTAGCAGCAGTATACTGTAGGTAGGGTTAAAGTGACTAGGAAAGGGACAGATAATAGACAGTAACAGCAGTATACTGTAGGTATGGGTAAAGCGGCTAGGTAACAGGATAGATAGACTGTAACAGCAGTATACTGTAGGTAGGGGTAAAGTGACTAGTTAACAGGATAGATAATAGACAGGAACAGCAGTATACCGTAGGCAGGGGTAAAGTGACTAGTTAACAGGACAGATAATAGACTGTAACAGCAGTATACTGTAGGTAGGGGTAAAGTGACTAGGTAACAGGATAGATAATAGACAGTAACAGCAGTACACTGTAGGTAGGGGTAAAGTGACTAGGTAACAGGATAGATAATAGACAGTAACAGCAGTATACTGTAGGTAGGGGTAAAGTGACTAGTTAACAGGACAGATAGACAGTAACAGCCGTATACAGTAGGTAGGGGTAAAGTGACTAGTTAACAGGATAAATAGACAGTAACAGCATTATACTGTAGGTAGGGGTAAATTGACTGGGTAACAGGATAGATAATAGACAATAACAGCAGTATACTGTAGGTATGTGTAAAGTGACTAGGTAACTGGATAGATAATAGACAGTAACAGCAGTATACTGTAGGTAGGGGTAAAGTGACAAGATAACAGGATAGATAGACAGTAACAGCAGTATACTGTAGGTATGGGTAAAGTGACTAGGTAACTGGATAGATAATAGACAGTAACAGCAGTATACTGTAGGTAGGGGTAAAGTGACTAGGTAACAGGATAGATAATAGACAGTAGCAGCAGTATACTGTAGGTAGGGTTAAAGTGACTAGGAAAGGGACAGATAATAGACAGTAACAGCAGTATACTGTAGGTAGGGGTAAAGCAGCTAGGTAACAGGATAGATAGACTGTAACAGCAGTATACTGTAGGTAGGGGTAAAGTGACAAGATAACAGGATAGATAGACAGTAACAGCAGTATACTGTAGGTATGGGTAAAGTGACTAGGTAACTGGATAGATAATAGACAGTAACAGCAGTATACCGTAGGTAGGGGTAAAGTGACTAGTTAACAGGACAGATAATAGACTGTAACAGCAGTATACTTTAGGTAGGGGTAAAGTGACTAGGTAACAGGATAGATAATAGACAGTAACAGCAGTACACTGTAGGTAGGGGTAAAGTGACTAGGTAACAGGATAGATAATAGACAGTAACAGCAGTATACTGTAGGTAGGGGTAAAGTGACTAGTTAACAGGACAGATAGACAGTAACAGCCGTATACAGTAGGTAGGGGTAAAGTGACAAGATAACAGGATAGATAGACAGTAACAGCAGTATACTGTAGGTATGGGTAAAGTGACTAGGTAACTGGATAGATAATAGACAGTAACAGCAGTATACTGTAGGTAGGGGTAAAGTGACTAGGTAACAGGATAGATAATAGACAGTAACAGCAGTATACTGTAGGTAGGGGTAAAGTGACTAGGTAACAGGACAGATAATAGACTGTAACAGCAGTATACTGTAGGTAGGGTTAAAGTGACTAGGAAAGGGATAGATAATAGACAGTAACAGCAGTATACTGTAGGTAGGGGTAAAGTGACAAGGTAACAGGATAGATAGACAGTAACAGCAGTATACTGTAGGTAGGGGCAAAGTGACTAGGCAACAGGATAGATAGACAGTAACATCAGTATACTGTAGGTAGGGGTAAAGTGACTAGATAACAGGTTAGATAATAGACAGTTACAGCAGTATACTGTAGGTAGGGGTAACGTGAATAGCTAACAAGGTAGATAGACAGTAACAGCAGTATACTGTAGGTAGGGGTAAAGTGACTAGGTAAAAGGATAGATAGACAGTAACAGCAGTATACTGTAGGTAGGGGTAAATTGACATGGTAACAGGATAGATAATAGACAGTAACAGCAGTATACTGTAGGTAGGGGTAAAGTGACTAGGTAACAAGGTAGATAGACAGTAACAGAAGTATACTGTAGGTAGGGGTAAAGTTACTAGGTAACAGGATAGATAGACAGTAACAGCAGTATACTGTAGGTAGGGGTAACGTGAATAGCTAACAGGATAGATAATAGACAGTAGCAGCAGTATACTGTAGGTAGGGTTAAAGTGACTAGGAAAGGGATAGATAATAGACAGTAACAGCAGTATACTGTAGGTAGGGGTAAAGCGGCTAGGTAACAGGATAGATAGACTGTAACAGCAGTATACTGTAGGTAGGGGTAAATTGACTAGGTAACAGGATAGATAGACAGTAACAGCAGTATACTGTAGGAAGGGGTAAAGTGACTAGGCAACAGGATAGATAGACAGTAACATCAGTATACTGTAGGTAGGGGTAAAGTGACTAGATAACAGGTTAGATAATAGACAGTTACAGCAGTATACTGTAGGTAGGGGTAACGTGAATAGCTAACAGGATAGATAATAGACAGTAGTAGCAGTATACTGTAGGTAGGGGTAAAGTGACTAGGTAAAAGGATAGATAATAGACAGTAACAGCAGTATACTGTAGGTAGGGGTAAAGTGACTAGGTACCAAGGTAGATAGACAGTTACAGAAGTATACTGTAGGTAGGGGTAACGTGACTAGTTAACAGGATAGATAATAGACAGTAACAGCAGTATACTGTAGGTAGGGGTAAAGTGACTAGGTAACAGGATAGATAATAGACGGTAACAGCAGTATACTGTAGGTAGGGGTAAAGTGACTAGGTAACAGGACAGATAATAGACTGTAACAGCAGTATACTGTAGGTAGGGTTAAAGTGACTAGGAAAGGGATAGATAATAGACAGTAACAGCAGTATACTGTAGGTAGGGGTAAAGTGACTAGGTACCAAGGTAGATAGACAGTTACAGAAGTATACTGTAGGTAGGGGTAACGTGACTAGTTAACAGGATAGATAATAGACAGTAACAGCAGTATACTGTAGGTAGGGGTAAAGTGACTAGGTAACAGGATAGATAATAGACGGTAACAGCAGTATACTGTAGGTAGGGGTAAAGTGACTAGGTAACAGGACAGATAATAGACTGTAACAGCAGTATACTGTAGGTAGGGTTAAAGTGACTAGGAAAGGGATAGATAATAGACAGTAACAGCAGTATACTGTAGGTAGGGGTAAAGTGACAAGGTAACAGGATAGATAGACAGTAACAGCAGTATACTGTAGGTAGGGGTAAAGTGACTAGGCAACAGGATAGATAGACAGTAACATCAGTATACTGTAGGTAGGGGTAAAGTGACTAGATAACAGGTTAGATAATAGACAGTTACAGCAGTATACTGTAGGTAGGGGTAACGTGAATAGCTAACAGGATAGATAATAGACAGTAGCAGCAGTATACTGTAGGTAGGGTTAAAGTGACTAGGAAAGGGACAGATAATAGACAGTAACAGCAGTATACTGTAGGTAGGGGTAAAGCGGCTAGGTAACAGGATAGATAGACTGTAACAGCAGTATACTGTAGGTAGGGGTAAAGTGACTAGTTAACAGGATAGATAATAGACAGGAACAGCAGTATACCGTAGGCAGGGGTAAAGTGACTAGTTAACAGGACAGATAATAGACTGTAACAGCAGTATACTGTAGGTAGGGGTAAAGTGACTATGTAACAGGATAGATAATAGACAGTAACAGCAGTACACTGTAGGTAGGGGTAAAGTGACTAGGTAACAGGATAGATAATAGACAGTAACAGCAGTATACTGTAGGTAGGGGTAAAGTGACTAGTTAACAGGACAGATAGACAGTAACAGCCGTATACAGTAGGTAGGGGTAAAGTGACTAGTTAACAGGATAAATAGACAGTAACAGCATTATACTGTAGGTAGGGGTAAATTGACTGGGTAACAGGATAGATAATAGACAATAACAGCAGTATACTGTAGGTATGTGTAAAGTGACTAGGTAACTGGATAGATAATAGACAGTAACAGCAGTATACTGTAGGTAGGGGTAAAGTGACAAGATAACAGGATAGATAGACAGTAACAGCAGTATACTGTAGGTAGGGGTAAAGTGACTAGGTAACTGGATAGATAATAGACAGTAACAGCAGTATACTGTAGGTAGGGGTAAAGTGACTAGGTAACAGGATAGATAATAGACAGTAGCAGCAGTATACTGTAGGTAGGGTTAAAGTGACTAGGAAAGGGACAGATAATAGACAGTAACAGCAGTATACTGTAGGTAGGGGTAAAGCGGCTAGGTAACAGGATAGATAGACTGTAACAGCAGTATACTGTAGGTAGGGGTAAAGCGGCTAGGTAACAGGATAGATAGACTGTAACAGCAGTATACTGTAGGTATGGGTAAAGTGACTAGGTAACTGGATAGATAATAGACAGTAACAGCAGTATACTGTAGGTAGGGGTAAAGTGACAAGATAACAGGACAGATAATAGACAGTAACAGCAGTATACTGTAGGTATGGGTAAAGTGACTAGGTAACTGGATAGATAATAGACAGTAACAGCAGTATACCGTAGGTAGGGGTAAAGTGACTAGTTAACAGGACAGATAATAGACTGTAACAGCAGTATACTGTAGGTAGGGGTAAAGTGACGAGGTAACAGGATAGATAATAGACAGTAACAGCAGTACACTGTAGGTAGGGGTAAAGTGACTAGGTAACAGGATAGATAATAGACAGTAACAGCAGTATACTGTAGGTAGGGGTAAAGTGACTAGTTAACAGGACAGATAGACAGTAACAGCCGTATACAGTAGGTAGGGGTAAAGTGACAAGATAACAGGATAGATAGACAGTAACAGCAGTATACTGTAGGTATGGGTAAAGTGACTAGGTAACTGGATAGATAATAGACAGTAACAGCAGTATACTGTAGGTAGGGGTAAAGTGACTAGGTAACAGGATAGATAATAGACAGTAACAGCAGTATACTGTAGGTAGGGGTAAAGTGACTAGGTAACAGGACAGATAATAGACTGTAACAGCAGTATACTGTAGGTAGGGTTAAAGTGACTAGGAAAGGGATAGATAATAGACAGTAACAGCAGTATACTGTAGGTAGGGGTAAAGTGACAAGGTAACAGGATAGATAGACAGTAACAGCAGTATACTGTAGGTAGGGGTAAAGTGACTAGGCAACAGGATAGATAGACAGTAACATCAGTATACTGTAGGTAGGGGTAAAGTGACTAGATAACAGGTTAGATAATAGACAGTTACAGCAGTATACTGTAGGTAGGGGTAAATTGACATGGTAACAGGATAGATAATAGACAGTAACAGCAGTATACTGTAGGTAGGGGTAAAGTGACTAGGTAACAAGGTAGATAGACAGTAACAGAAGTATACTGTAGGTAGGGGTAAAGTTACTAGGTAACAGGATAGATAGACAGTAACAGCAGTATACTGTAGGTAGGGGTAACGTGAATAGCTAACAGGATAGATAATAGACAGTAGCAGCAGTATACTGTAGGTAGGGTTAAAGTGACTAGGAAAGGGATAGATAATAGACAGTAACAGCAGTATACTGTAGGTAGGGGTAAAGCGGCTAGGTAACAGGATAGATAGACTGTAACAGCAGTATACTGTAGGTAGGGGTAAATTGACTAGGTAACAGGATAGATAGACAGTAACAGCAGTATACTGTAGGAAGGGGTAAATTGACTGGGTAACAGGATAGATAATAGACAGTAACAGCAGTATACTGTAGGTAGGGGTAACGTGAATAGCTAACATGATAGATAATAGACAGTAGCAGCAGTATACTGTAGGTAGGGTTAAAGTGACTAGGAAAGGGACAGATAATAGACAGTAACAGCAGTATACTGTAGGTAGGGGTAAAGTGACTAGGTAACAGGACAGATAATAGACTGTAACAGCAGTATACTGTAGGTAGGGTTAAAGTGACTAGGAAAGGGATAGATAATAGACAGTAACAGCAGTATACTGTAGGTAGGGGTAAAGTGACAAGGTAACAGGATAGATAGACAGTAACAGCAGTATACTGTAGGTAGGGGTAAAGTGACTAGGCAACAGGATAGATAGACAGTAACATCAGTATACTGTAGGTAGGGGTAAAGTGACTAGATAACAGGTTAGATAATAGACAGTTACAGCAGTATACTGTAGGTAGGGGTAACGTGAATAGCTAACAGGATAGATAATAGACAGTAGCAGCAGTATACTGTAGGTCGGGTTAAAGTGACTAGGAAAGGGACAGATAATAGACAGTAACAGCAGTATACTGTAGGTAGGGGTAAAGCGGCTAGGTAACAGGATAGATAGACTGTAACAGCAGTATACTGTAGGTAGGGGTAAAGTGACTAGTTAACAGGATAGATAATAGACAGTAACAGCAGTATACCGTAGGCAGGGGTAAAGTGACTAGTTAACAGGACAGATAATAGACTGTAACAGCAGTATACTGTAGGTAGGGGTAAAGTGACTAGGTAACAGGATAGATAATAGACAGTAACAGCAGTACACTGTAGGTAGGGGTAAAGTGACTAGGTAACAGGATAGATAATAGACAGTAACAGCAGTATACTGTAGGTAGGGGGTAAAGTGACTAGTTAACAGGACAGATAGACAGTAACAGCCGTATACAGTAGGTAGGGGTAAAGTGACTAGTTAACAGGATAAATAGACAGTAACAGCATTATACTGTAGGTAGGGGTAAATTGACTGGGTAACAGGATAGATAATAGACAATAACAGCAGTATACTGTAGGTATGGGTAAAGTGACTAGGTAACTGGATAGATAATAGACAGTAACAGCAGTATACTGTAGGTAGGGGTAAAGTGACAAGATAACAGGATAGATAGACAGTAACAGCAGTATACTGTAGGTATGGGTAAAGTGACTAGGTAACTGGATAGATAATAGACAGTAACAGCAGTATACTGTAGGTAGTGGTAAAGTGACTAGGTAACAGGATAGATAATAGACAGTAGCAGCAGTACACTGTAGGTAGGGGTAAAGTGACCAGGTAACAGGATAGATAATAGACAGTAACAGCAGTATACTGTAGGTAGGGGTAAAGCGACTAGTTAACAGGACAGATAATAGACTGTAACAGCAGTATACCGTAGGTAGGGGGTAAAGTGACTAGTTAACAGGACAGATAATAGACTGTAACAGCAGTACACTGTAGGTAGGGGTAAAGTGACCAGGTAACAGGATAGATAATAGACAGTAACAGCAGTATACTGTAGGTAGGGGTAAATTGACTGGGTAACAGGATAGATAATAGACAATAACAGCAGTATACTGTAGGTATGGGTAAAGTGACTAGTTAACTGGACAGATAATAGACAGTAACAGCAGTATACTGTAGGTAGGGGTAAAGTGACAAGATAACAGGATAGATAGACAGTAACAGCAGTATACTGTAGGTATGGGTAAAGTGACTAGGTAACTGGATAGATAATAGACAGTAACAGCAGTATACTGTAGGTAGGGGTAAAGTGACTAGGTAACAGGATAGATAATAGACAGTAACAGCAGTATACTGTAGGTAGGGGTAAAGTGACTAGGTAACAGGACAGATAATAGACTGTAACAGCAGTATACTGTAGGTAGGGTTAAAGTGACTAGGAAAGGGATAGATAATAGACAGTAACAGCAGTATACTGTAGGTAGGGGTAAAGTGACAAGGTAACAGGATAGATAGACAGTAACAGCAGTATACTGTAGGTAGGGGTAAAGTGACTAGGCAACAGGATAGATAGACAGTAACATCAGTATACTGTAGGTAGGGGTAAAGTGACTAGATAACAGGTTAGATAATAGACAGTTACAGCAGTATACTGTAGGTAGGGGTAACGTGAATAGCTAACAAGGTAGATAGACAGTAACAGCAGTATACTGTAGGTAGGGGTAAAGTGACTAGGTAAAAGGATAGATAGACAGTAACAGCAGTATACTGTAGGTAGGGGTAAATTGACATGGTAACAGGATAGATAATAGACAGTAACAGCAGTATACTGTAGGTAGGGGTAAAGTGACTAGGTAACAAGGTAGATAGACAGTAACAGAAGTATACTGTAGGTAGGGGTAAAGTTACTAGGTAACAGGATAGATAGACAGTAACAGCAGTATACTGTAGGTAGGGGTAACGTGAATAGCTAACAGGATAGATAATAGACAGTAGCAGCAGTATACTGTAGGTAGGGTTAAAGTGACTAGGAAAGGGATAGATAATAGACAGTAACAGCAGTATACTGTAGGTAGGGGGTAAAGCGGCTAGGTAACAGGATAGATAGACTGTAACAGCAGTATACTGTAGGTAGGGGTAAATTGACTAGGTAACAGGATAGATAGACAGTAACAGCAGTATACTGTAGGAAGGGGTAAATTGACTGGGTAACAGGATAGATAATAGACAGTAACAGCAGTATACTGTAGGTAGGGGTAACGTGAATAGCTAACATGATAGATAATAGACAGTAGCAGCAGTATACTGTAGGTAGGGTTAAAGTGACTAGGAAAGGGACAGATAATAGACAGTAACAGCAGTATACTGTAGGTAGGGGTAAAGTGACTAGTTAACAGGATAGATAATAGACAGTAACAGCAGTATACCGTAGGTAGGGGTAAAGTGACTAGTTAACAGGATAGATAATAGACAGTAACAGCAGTACACTGTAGGTAGTTGTAAAGTGACTAGGTAACAGGATAGATAATAGACAGTAACAGCAGTATACTGTAGGTAGGGTTAAAGTGACTAGTTAACAGGACAGATAGACAGTAACAGCCGTATACAGTAGGTAGGGGTAAAGTGACTAGTTAACAGGATAAATAGACAGTAACAGCAGTATACTGTAGGTAGGGGGTAAATTGACTGGGTAACAGGATAGATAATAGACAATAACAGCAGTATACTGTAGGTATGGGTAAAGTGACTAGGTAACTGGATAGATAATAGACAGTAACAGCAGTATACTGTAGGTAGGGGTAAAGTGACAAGATAACAGGATAGATAGACAGTAACAGCAGTATACTGCAGGTAGGGGTAAAGTGACTAGGTAACAGGACAGATAATAGACTGTAACAGCAGTATACTGTAGGTAGGGTTAAAGTGACTAGGAAAGGGATAGATAATAGACAGTAACAGCAGTATACTGTAGGTAGGGGTAAAGTGACAAGGTAACAGGATAGATAGACAGTAACAGCAGTATACTGTAGGTAGGGGTAAAGTGACTAGATAACAGGTTAGATAATAGACAGTTACAGCAGTATACTGTAGGTAGGGGTAAAGTGACTAGGTAACAAGGTAGATAGACAGTAACAGCAGTATAATGTAGGTAGGGGTAAAGTGACTAGGTAAAAGGATATATAGACAGTAACAGCAGTATACTGTAGGTAGGGGTAAAGTGACTAGGTAACAAGGTAGATAGACAGTAACAGAAGTATACTGTAGGTAGGGGTAAAGTTACTAGGTAACAGGATAGATAGACAGTAACAGCAGTATACTGTAGGTAGGGGTAACGTGAATAGCTAACAGGATAGATAATAGACAGTAGCAGCAGTATACTGTAGGTAGGGTTAAAGTGACTAGGAAAGGGATAGATAATAGACAGTAACAGCAGTATACTGTAGGTAGGGGTAAAGCGGCTAGGTAACAGGATAGATAGACTGTAACAGCAGTATACTGTAGGTAGGGGTAAATTGACTAGGTAACAGGATAGATAGACAGTAACAGCAGTATACTGTAGGAAGGGGTAAATTGACTGGGTAACAGGATAGATAATAGACAGTAACAGCAGTATACTGTAGGTAGGGGTAACGTGAATAGCTAACATGATAGATAATAGACAGTAGCAGCAGTATACTGTAGGTAGGGTTAAAGTGACTAGGAAAGGGACAGATAATAGACAGTAACAGCAGTATACTGTAGGTAGGGGTAAAGTGACTAGTTAACAGGATAGATAATAGACAGTAACAGCAGTATACCGTAGGTAGGGGTAAAGTGACTAGTTAACAGGACAGATAATAGACTGTAACAGCAGTATACTGTAGGTAGGGGTAAAGTGACTAGGTAACAGGATAGATAATAGACAGTAACAGCAGTATACTGTAGGTAGGGTTAAAGTGACTAGTTAACAGGACAGATAGACAGTAACAGCCGTATACAGTAGGTAGGGGTAAAGTGACTAGTTAACAGGATAAATAGACAGTAACAGCAGTATACTGTAGGTAGGGGTAAATTGACTGGGTAACAGGATAGATAATAGACAATAACAGCAGTATACTGTAGGTATGGGTAAAGTGACTAGGTAACTGGATAGATAATAGACAGTAACAGCAGTATACTGTAGGTAGGGTTAAAGTGACTAGGAAAGGGACAGATAATAGACAGTAACAGCAGTATACTGTAGGTAGGGGTAAAGTGACTAGTTAACAGGATAGATAATAGACAGTAACAGCAGTATACCGTAGGTAGGGGTAAAGTGACTAGTTAACAGGATAGATAATAGACAGTAACAGCAGTACACTGTAGGTAGTTGTAAAGTGACTAGGTAACAGGATAGATAATAGACAGTAACAGCAGTATACTGTAGGTAGGGTTAAAGTGACTAGTTAACAGGACAGATAGACAGTAACAGCCGTATACAGTAGGTAGGGGTAAAGTGACTAGTTAACAGGATAAATAGACAGTAACAGCAGTATACTGTAGGTAGGGGTAAATTGACTGGGTAACAGGATAGATAATAGACAATAACAGCAGTATACTGTAGGTATGGGTAAAGTGACTAGGTAACTGGATAGATAATAGACAGTAACAGCAGTATACTGTAGGTAGGGGTAAAGTGACAAGATAACAGGATAGATAGACAGTAACAGCAGTATACTGTAGGTAGGGGTAAAGTGACTAGGTAACAGGACAGATAATAGACTGTAACAGCAGTATACTGTAGGTAGGGTTAAAGTGACTAGGAAAGGGATAGATAATAGACAGTAACAGCAGTATACTGTAGGTAGGGGTAAAGTGACAAGGTAACAGGATAGATAGACAGTAACAGCAGTATACTGTAGGTAGGGGTAAAGTGACTAGATAACAGGTTAGATAATAGACAGTTACAGCAGTATACTGTAGGTAGGGGTAAAGTGACTAGGTAACAAGGTAGATAGACAGTAACAGCAGTATAATGTAGGTAGGGGTAAAGTGACTAGGTAAAAGGATATATAGACAGTAACAGCAGTATACTGTAGGTAGGGGTAAAGTGACTAGGTAACAAGGTAGATAGACAGTAACAGAAGTATACTGTAGGTAGGGGTAAAGTTACTAGGTAACAGGATAGATAGACAGTAACAGCAGTATACTGTAGGTAGGGGTAACGTGAATAGCTAACAGGATAGATAATAGACAGTAGCAGCAGTATACTGTAGGTAGGGTTAAAGTGACTAGGAAAGGGATAGATAATAGACAGTAACAGCAGTATACTGTAGGTAGGGGTAAAGCGGCTAGGTAACAGGATAGATAGACTGTAACAGCAGTATACTGTAGGTAGGGGTAAATTGACTAGGTAACAGGATAGATAGACAGTAACAGCAGTATACTGTAGGAAGGGGTAAATTGACTGGGTAACAGGATAGATAATAGACAGTAACAGCAGTATACTGTAGGTAGGGGTAACGTGAATAGCTAACATGATAGATAATAGACAGTAGCAGCAGTATACTGTAGGTAGGGTTAAAGTGACTAGGAAAGGGACAGATAATAGACAGTAACAGCAGTATACTGTAGGTAGGGGTAAAGTGACTAGTTAACAGGATAGATAATAGACAGTAACAGCAGTATACCGTAGGTAGGGGTAAAGTGACTAGTTAACAGGACAGATAATAGACTGTAACAGCAGTATACTGTAGGTAGGGGTAAAGTGACTAGGTAACAGGATAGATAATAGACAGTAACAGCAGTACACTGTAGGTAGGGGTAAAGTGACTAGGTAACAGGATAGATAATAGACAGTAACAGCAGTATACTGTAGGTAGGGTTAAAGTGACTAGTTAACAGGACAGATAGACAGTAACAGCCGTATACAGTAGGTAGGGGTAAAGTGACTAGTTAACAGGATAAATAGACAGTAACAGCAGTATACTGTAGGTAGGGGTAAATTGACTGGGTAACAGGATAGATAATAGACAATAACAGCAGTATACTGTAGGTATGGGTAAAGTGACTAGGTAACTGGATAGATAATAGACAGTAACAGCAGTATACTGTAGGTAGGGGTAAAGTGACAAGATAACAGGATAGATAGACAGTAACAGCAGTATACTGTAGGTAGGGGTAAAGTGACTAGGTAACAGGACAGATAATAGACTGTAACAGCAGTATACTGTAGGTAGGGTTAAAGTGACTAGGAAAGGGATAGATAATAGACAGTAACAGCAGTATACTGTAGGTAGGGGTAAAGTGACAAGGTAACAGGATAGATAGACAGTAACAGGAGTATACTGTAGGTAGGGGTAAAGTGACTAGATAACAGGTTAGATAATAGACAGTTACAGCAGTATACTGTAGGTAGGGGTAAAGTGACTAGGTAACAAGGTAGATAGACAGTAACAGCAGTATAATGTAGGTAGGGGTAAAGTGACTAGGTAAAAGGATATATAGACAGTAACAGCAGTATACTGTAGGTAGGGGTAAAGCGGCTAGGTAACAGGATAGATAGACTGTAACAGCAGTATACTGTAGGTAGGGGTAAAGAGACTAGTTAACAGGATAGATAATAGACAGTAACAGCAGTATACCGTAGGTAGGGGTAAAGTGACTAGTTAACAGGACATATAATAGACTGTAACAGCAGTATACTGTAGGTAGGGGTAAAGTGACTAGGTAACAGGATAGATAATAGACAGTAACAGCAGTACACTGTAGGTAGGGGTAAAGTGACTAGGTAACAGGATAGATAATAGACAGTAACAGCAGTATACTGTAGGTAGGGGTAAAGTGACTAGTTAACAGGATAAATAGACAGTAACAGCGGTATACTGTAGGTAGGGGTAAATTGACTGGGTAACAGGATAGATAATAGACAATAACAGCAGTATACTGTAGGTAGGGGTAAAGTGACAAGGGAACAGGATAGATAGACAGTAACAGCAGTATACTGTAGGTAGAGGTAAAGTGACTAGGTAACAGGACAGATAATAGACTGTAACAGCAGTACACTGTAGGTAGGGTTAAAGTGACTAGGAAAGGGATAGATAATAGACAGTAACTGCAGTATACTGTAGGTAGGGGTAAAGTGACTAGGCAACAGGATAGATAGACAGTAACATCAGTATACTGTAGGTAGGGGTAAAGTGACTAGATAACAGGTTAGATAATAGACAGTTACAGCAGTATACTGTAGGTAGGGGTAAAGTGACTAGGTAACAAGGTAGATAGACAGTAACAGCAGTATAATGTAGGTAGGGGTAAAGTGACTAGGTAAAAGGATATATAGACAGTAACAGCAGTATACTGTAGGTAGGGGTAAAGCGGCTAGGTAACAGGATAGATAGACTGTAACAGCAGTATACTGTAGGTAGGGGTAAAGAGACTAGTTAACAGGATAGATAATAGACAGTAACAGCAGTATACCGTAGGTAGGGGTAAAGTGACTAGTTAACAGGACATATAATAGACTGTAACAGCAGTATACTGTAGGTAGGGGTAAAGTGACTAGGTAACAGGATAGATAATAGACAGTAACAGCAGTACACTGTAGGTAGGGGTAAAGTGACTAGGTAACAGGATAGATAATAGACAGTAACAGCAGTATACTGTAGGTAGGGGTAAAGTGACTAGTTAACAGGATAAATAGACAGTAACAGCAGTATACTGTAGGTAGGGGTAAATTGACTGGGTAACAGGATAGATAATAGACAATAACAGCAGTATACTGTAGGTAGGGGTAAAGTGACAAGGGAACAGGATAGATAGACAGTAACAGCAGTATACTGTAGGTAGAGGTAAAGTGACTAGGTAACAGGACAGATAATAGACTGTAACAGCAGTACACTGTAGGTAGGGTTAAAGTGACTAGGAAAGGGATAGATAATAGACAGTAACTGCAGTATACTGTAGGTAGGGGTAAAGTGACTAGGCAACAGGATAGATAGACAGTAACATCAGTATACTGTAGGTAGGGGTAAAGTGACTAGATAACAGGTTAGATAATAGACAGTTACAGCAGTATACTGTAGGTAGGGGTAAAGTGACTAGGTAACAAGGTAGATAGACAGTAACAGCAGTATACTGTAGGTAGGGGTAAAGTGACTAGGTAAAAGGATAGATAGACAGTAACAGCAGTATACTGTAGGTAGGGGTAAATTGACATGGTAACAGGATAGATAATAGACAGTAACAGCAGTATACTGTAGGTAGGGGTAACGTGAATAGATAACAGGATAGATAATAGACAGTAACAGCAGTATACTGTAGGTAGGGGTAAAGTGACAAGGTAACAGGATAGATAATAGACAGTAAAAGCAGTATACTGTAGGTAGGAGTAAAGTAACTAGTTAACAAGATAGATAATAGACAGTAACAGCAGTATACTGTAGGTAGGGGTAAAGTGACTAGTTAACAAGATAGATAATAGACAGTAACAGCAGTATACTGTAGGTAGGGGTAAAGTGACTAGTTAACAGGACAGATAATAGACTGTAACAGCAGTATACTGTAGGTAGGGGTAAAGTGACTAGTTAACAGGATAGATAATAGACGGTAACAGCAGTATACTGTAGGTAGGGGTAAAGTGACTAGGTAACAGTATAGATAATAGACAGTAACAGCAGTATACTGTAGGTAGAGGTAAAGTGACTAGGTAACAGTATAGATAATAGACAGTAACAGCAGTATACTGTAGGTAGAGGTAAAGTGACAAGGTAAAAGGATAGATAGACAGTAGCAGCAGTATACTGTAGGTAGGGGTAAAGTGACTAGTTAACAGGTTAGATAATAGACAGTTACAGCAGTATACTGTAGGTAGGGGTAAAGTTACTAGATAACAGGATAGATAATAGACAGTAACAGCAGTATACTGTAGGTAGGGGTAAAGTGACTAGGCAACAGGATAGATAGACAGTAACATCTGTATACTGTAGGTAGGGGTAAAGTTACTAGATAACAGGTTAGATAATAGACAGTTACAGCAGTATACTGTAGGTAGGGGTAAAGTGACTAGGTAACAAGGTAGATAGACAGTAACAGCAGTATACTGTAGGTAGGGGTAAAGTGACTAGGTAAAAGGATAGATAGACAGTAACAGCAGTATACTGTAGGTAGGGGTAAATTGACAAGGTAACAGGATAGATAATAGACAGTAACAGCAGTATACTGTAGGTAGGGGTAACGTGAATAGCTAACAGGATAGATAATAGACAGTAGTAGCAGTATACTGTAGGTAGGGGTGAAGTGACTAGGTAAAAGGATAGATAATAGACAGTAACAGCAGTATACTGTAGGTAGGGGTAAAGTGACTAGTTAACAGGACAGATAATAGACTGTAACAGCAGTATACTGTAGGTAGGGGTAAAGTGACTAGGTAACAGGATAGATAATAGACAGTAACAGCAGTACACTGTAGGTAGGGGTAAAGTGACTAGGTAACAGGATAGATAATAGACAGTAACATCAGTATACTGTAGGTAGGGGTAAAGTGACTAGTTAACAGGATAAATAGACAGTAACAGCAGTATACTGTAGGTAGGGGTAAATTGACTGGGTAACAGGATAGATAATAGACAATAACAGCAGTATACTGTAGGTATCGGTAAAGTGACTAGGTAACAGGATAGATAATAGACAGTAACAGCAGTATACTGTAGGTAGGGGTAAAGTGACAAGATAACAGGATAGATAGGAATACCTGGGATAGGATAAAGTAATCATTCTAACCCCCCCCTTAAAAGATTTAGATGCACTATTGTAAAGTGGTTGTTCCACTGGATATTATAGGTGAATGCACCAATTTGTAAGTCGCTCTGGATAAGAGCGTCTGCTAAATGACTAAAATGTAAATGTAAATGTAGATAGACAGTAACAGCAGTATACTGTAGGTAGGGGTAAAGTGACTAGGTAACAGGACAGATAATAGACTGTAACAGCAGTATACTGTAGGTAGGGTTAAAGTGACTAGGAAAGGGATAGATAATAGACAGTAACAGCAGTATACTGTAGGTAGGGGTAAAGTGACAAGGTAACAGGATAGATAGACAGTAACAGCAGTATACTGTAGGTAGGGGTAAAGTGACTAGGCAACAGGATAGATAGACAGTAACATCAGTATACTGTAGGTAGGGGTAAAGTGACTAGATCACAGGTTAGATAATAGACAGTTACAGCAGTACACTGTAGGTAGGGGTAAAGTGACTAGGTAACAAGGTAGATAGACAGTAACAGCAGTATACTGTAGGTAGGGGTAAAGTGACTAGTTAACAGGACAGATAATAGACTGTAACAGCAGTATACTGTAGGTAGGGGTAAAGTGACTAGTTAACAGGATAGATAATAGACGGTAACAGCAGTATACTGTAGGTAGGGGTAAAGTGACTAGGTAACAGTATAGATAATAGACAGTAACAGCAGTATACTGTAGGTAGGGGTAAAGTGACTAGGTAACAGTATAGATAATAGACAGTAACAGCAGTATACTGTAGGTAGAGGTAAAGTGACAAGGTAAAAGGATAGATAGACAGTAACAGCAGTATACTGTAGGTAGGGGTAAAGTTACTAGATAACAGGATAGATAATAGACGGTAACAGCAGTATACTGTAGGTAGGGGTAAAGTGACTAGGTAACAGTATAGATAATAGACAGTAACAGCAGTATACTGTAGGTAGAGGTAAAGTGACAAGGTAAAAGGATAGATAGACAGTAACACAGTGTACTGTAGGTAGGGGTAAAGTTACTAGATAACAGGTTAGATAATAGACAGTTACAGCAGTATACTGTAGGTAGGGGTAAAGTGACTAGGTAAAAGGATAGATAGACAGTAACAGCAGTATACTGTAGGTAGGGGTAAATTGACAAGGTAACAGGATAGATAATAGACAGTAACAGCAGTATACTGAAGGTAGAGGTAAAGTGACAAGGTAAAAGCATAGATAGACAGTAACACAGTGTACTGTAGGTAGGGGTAAAGTTACTAGATAACAGGTTAGATAATAGACAGTTACAGCAGTATACTGTAGGTAGGGGTAAAGTGACTAGGTAAAAGGATAGATAGACAGTAACAGCAGTATACTGTAGGTAGGGGTAAATTGACAAGGTAACAGGATAGATAATAGACAGTAACAGCAGTATACTGTAGGTAGGGGTAACGTGAATAGCTAACAGGATAGATAATAGACAGTAGTAGCAGTATACTGTAGGTAGGGGTAAAGTGACTAGGTAACAGGATAGATAATAGACAGTAACAGCAGTACACTGTAGGTAGGGGTAAAGTGACTAGGTAACAGGATAGATAATAGACAGTAACAGCAGTATACTGTAGGTAGGGGTAAAGTGACTAGTTAACAGGACAGATAGACAGTAACAGCCGTATACAGTAGGTAGGGGTAAAGTGACTAGTTAACAGGATAAATAGACAGTAACAGCAGTATACTGTAGGTAGGGGTAAATTGACTGGGTAACAGGATAGATAATAGACAATAACAGCAGTATACTGTAGGTATGGGTAAAGTGACTAGGTAACAGGATAGATAATAGACAGTAACAGCAGTATACTGTAGGTAGGGGTAAAGTGACTAGTTAACAAGATAGATAATAGACAGTAACAGCAGTATACTGTAGGTAGGGGTAAAGTGACTAGGTAACAAGATAGATAATAGACAGTAACAGCAGTATACTGTAGGTAGGGGTAAAGTGACTAGTTAACAGGATAGATAATAGACAGTAACAGCAGTATACTGTAGGTAGGGGTAAAGTGACTAGTTAACAGGACAGATAATAGACTGTAACAGCAGTATACTGTAGGTAGGGGTAAAGTGACTAGTTAACAGGATAGATAATAGACGGTAACAGCAGTATACTCTAGGTAGGGGTAAAGTGACTAGGTAACAGTATAGATAATAGACAGTAACAGCAGTATACTGTAGGTAGAGGTAAAGTGACAAGGTAAAAGGATAGATAGACAGTAACACAGTATACTGTAGGTAGGGGTAAAGTTACTAGATAACAGGTTAGATAATAGACAGTTACAGCAGTATACTGTAGGTAGGGGTAAAGTGACTAGGTAACAAGGTAGATAGACAGTAACAGCAGTATACTGTAGGTAGGGGTAAAGTGACTATGTAACAGGATAGATAATAGACAGTAACAGCAGTATACTGTAGGTAGGGGTAAAGTGACTAGGTAAAAGGATAGATAGACAGTAACAGCAGTATACTGTAGGTAGGGGTAAATTGACAAGGTAACAGGATAGATAATAGACAGTAACAGCAGTATACTGTAGGTAGGGGTAACGTGAAAAGCTAACAGGATAGATAATAGACAGTAGTAGCAGTATACTGTAGGTAGGGGTAAAGTGACTAGGTAAAAGGATAGATAACAGACAGTAACAGCAGTATACTGTAGGTAGGGGTAAAGTTACTAGGTAACAGGATAGATAGACAGTAACAGCAGTATACTGTAGGTAGGGGTAACGTGAATAGCTAACAGGATAGATAATAGACAGTAGCAGCAGTATACTGTAGGTAGGGTTAAAGTGACTAGGAAAGGGATAGATAATAGACAATAACAGCAGTATACTTTAGGTAGGGGTAAAGCGGCTAGGTAACAGGATAGATAGACTGTAACAGCAGTATACTGTAGGTAGGGGTAAAGTGACTAGTTGACAGGATAGATAATAGACAGTAACAGCAGTATACCGTAGGTAGGGGTAAAGTGACTAGTTAACAGGACAGATAATAGACTGTAAGAGCAGTATACTGTAGGTAGGGGTAAAGTGACTAGGTAACAGGATAGATAATAGACAGTAACAGCAGTACACTGTAGGTAGGGGTAAAGTGACTAGGTGACAGGATAGATAATAGACAGTAACAGCAGTATACTGTAGGTAGGGGTAAAGTGACTAGTTAACAGGACAGATAGACAGTAACAGCAGTATACAGTAGGTAGGGGTAAAGTGACTAGTTAACAGGATAGATAGACAGTAACAGCAGTATACTGTAGGTAGGGGTAAATTGACTGGGTAACAGGATAGATAATAGACAATAACAGCAGTATACTGTAGGTATGGGTAAAGTGACTAGGTAACAGGATAAATAGACAGCAACAGCAGTATACTGTAGGTAGGGGTAAAGTGACTAGGCAAAAGGATAGATAGACAGTAACAGCAGTATACTGTAGGTAGGGGTAAAGTGACTAGGTAACAAGGTAGATAGACAGTAACAGAAGTATACTGTAGGTAGGGGTAAAGTTACTAGGTAACAGGATAGATAGACAGTAACAGCAGTATACTGTAGGTAGGGGTAACGTGAATAGCTAACAGGATAGATAATAGACAGTAGCAGCAGTATACTCTAGGTAGGGTTAAAGTGACTAGGAAAGGGATAGATAATAGACAGTAACAGCAGTATACTTTAGGTAGGGGTAAAGCGGCTAGGTAACAGGATAGATAGACTGTAACAGCAGTATACTGTAGGTAGGGGTAAAGTGACTAGTTAACAGGATAGATAATAGACAGTAACAGCAGTATACCGTAGGTAGGGGTAAAGTGACTAGTTAACAGGACAGATAATAGACTGTAACAGCAGTATACTGTAGGTAGGGGCAAATTAACTAGGTTAACAGGATAGATAATAGACAGTAACAGCAGTACACTGTAGGTAGGGGTAAAGTGACTAGGTAACAGGATAGATAATAGACAGTAACAGCAGTATACTGTAGGTAGGGGTAAAGTGACTAGTTAACAGGATAGATAGACAGTAACAGCAGTATATTGTAGGTATGGTTAAAGTGACTAGGTAAAAGGATAGATAGACAGTAACAGCAGTATACTGTAGGTAGGGGTAAAGTGACAAGGTAACAGGATAGATAATAGACAGTAGCAGCAGTATACTGTAGGTAGGGGTAAAGTGACTAGGAACAGGATAGATAATAGACAGTAACAGCAGTATACTGTAGGTAGGGGTAAAGTGACAAGGTAACAGGATAGATAGACAGTAACAGCAGTATACTGTAGGTAGGGGTAAAGTGACTAGGCAACAGGATAGATAGACAGTAACATCAGTATACTGTAGGTAGGGGTAAAGTGACAAGGTAACAGGATAGATAGACAGTAACATCAGTATACAGTAGGTAGGGGTAAAGTGACTAGGTAACAGGATAGATAATAGACAGTAGTAGCAGTATACTGTAAGTAGGGGTAAAGTGACTAGTTAACAGGATAGATAATAGACAGTAGCAGCAGTATACAGTAGGTAGGGGTAAAGTGACTAGGTAACAGTATAGATAATAGACAGTAACAGCAGTATACTGTAGGTAGAGGTAAAGTGACAAGGTAAAAGGATAGATAGACAGTAACACAGTGTACTGTAGGTAGGGGTAAAGTTACTAGATAACAGGTTAGATAATAGACAGTTACAGCAGTATACTGTAGGTAGGGGTAAAGTGACTAGGTAACAAGGTAGATAGACAGTAACAGCAGTATACTGTAGGTAGGGGTAAAGTGACTAGGTAAAAGGATAGATAGACAGTAACAGCAGTATACTGTAGGTAGGGGTAAATTGACATGGTAACAGGATAGATAATAGACAGTAACAGCAGTATACTGTAGGTAGGGGTAACGTGAATAGCTAACAGGATAGATAATAGACAGTAGTAGCAGTATACTGTAGGTAGGGGTAAAGTGACTAGGTAAAAGGATAGATAATAGACAGTAACAGCAGTATACTGTAGGTAGGGGTAAAGTAACTAGGTAAAAGGATAGATAATAGACAGTAACAGCAGCATACAGTAGGTAGGGGTAAAGTGACTAGGTAACAAGGTAGATCGACAGTAGCAGCAGTATACAGTAGGTAGGGGTAAAGTGACTAGTTAACAGGATAGATAGACAGTAACAGCAGTATACTGTTGGTATGGGTAAAGTGACTAGGTAACAAGGTAGATAATAGACAGTAACAGCAGCATACAGTAGTTAGGGGTAAAGTGACTAGGTAACAAGGTAGATAGACAGTAGCAGCAGTATACTGTAGGTAGGGGTAAAGTGACTAGTTAACAGGATAGATAATAGACAGTAACAGCAGTATACTGTAGGTAGGGGTAACGTGAAAAGCTAACAGGATAGATAATAGACAGTAGTAGCAGTATACTGTAGGTAGGGGTAAAGTGACTAGGTAAAAGGATAGATAACAGACAGTAACAGCAGTATACTGTAGGTAGGGGTAAAGTTACTAGGTAACAGGATAGATAGACAGTAACAGCAGTATACTGTAGGTAGGGGTAACGTGAATAGCTAACAGGATAGATAATAGACAGTAGCAGCAGTATACTGTAGGTAGGGTTAAAGTGACTAGGAAAGGGATAGATAATAGACAATAACAGCAGTATACTTTAGGTAGGGGTAAAGCGGCTAGGTAACAGGATAGATAGACTGTAACAGCAGTATACTGTAGGTAGGGGTAAAGTGACTAGTTGACAGGATAGATAATAGACAGTAACAGCAGTATACCGTAGGTAGGGGTAAAGTGACTAGTTAACAGGACAGATAATAGACTGTAAGAGCAGTATACTGTAGGTAGGGGTAAAGTGACTAGGTAACAGGATAGATAATAGACAGTAACAGCAGTACACTGTAGGTAGGGGTAAAGTGACTAGGTGACAGGATAGATAATAGACAGTAACAGCAGTATACTGTAGGTAGGGGTAAAGTGACTAGTTAACAGGACAGATAGACAGTAACAGCAGTATACAGTAGGTAGGGGTAAAGTGACTAGTTAACAGGATAGATAGACAGTAACAGCAGTATACTGTAGGTAGGGGTAAATTGACTGGGTAACAGGATAGATAATAGACAATAACAGCAGTATACTGTAGGTATGGGTAAAGTGACTAGGTAACAGGATAAATAGACAGCAACAGCAGTATACTGTAGGTAGGGGGTAAAGTGACTAGGCAAAAGGATAGATAGACAGTAACAGCAGTATACTGTAGGTAGGGGTAAAGTGACTAGGTAACAAGGTAGATAGACAGTAACAGAAGTATACTGTAGGTAGGGGTAAAGTTACTAGGTAACAGGATAGATAGACAGTAACAGCAGTATACTGTAGGTAGGGGTAACGTGAATAGCTAACAGGATAGATAATAGACAGTAGCAGCAGTATACTCTAGGTAGGGTTAAAGTGACTAGGAAAGGGATAGATAATAGACAGTAACAGCAGTATACTTTAGGTAGGGGTAAAGCGGCTAGGTAACAGGATAGATAGACTGTAACAGCAGTATACTGTAGGTAGGGGTAAAGTGACTAGTTAACAGGATAGATAATAGACAGTAACAGCAGTATACCGTAGGTAGGGGTAAAGTGACTAGTTAACAGGACAGATAATAGACTGTAACAGCAGTATACTGTAGGTAGGGGCAAATTAACTAGGTTAACAGGATAGATAATAGACAGTAACAGCAGTACACTGTAGGTAGGGGTAAAGTGACTAGGTAACAGGATAGATAATAGACAGTAACAGCAGTATACTGTAGGTAGGGGTAAAGTGACTAGTTAACAGGATAGATAGACAGTAACAGCAGTATATTGTAGGTATGGTTAAAGTGACTAGGTAAAAGGATAGATAGACAGTAACAGCAGTATACTGTAGGTAGGGGTAAAGTGACAAGGTAACAGGATAGATAGACAGTAACAGCAGTATACTGTAGGTAGGGGTAAAGTGACTAGGCAACAGGATAGATAGACAGTAACATCAGTATACTGTAGGTAGGGGTAAAGTGACAAGGTAACAGGATAGATAGACAGTAACATCAGTATACAGTAGGTAGGGGTAAAGTGACTAGGTAACAGGATAGATAATAGACAGTAGTAGCAGTATACTGTAAGTAGGGGTAAAGTGACTAGTTAACAGGATAGATAATAGACAGTAGCAGCAGTATACAGTAGGTAGGGGTAAAGTGACTAGGTAACAGTATAGATAATAGACAGTAACAGCAGTATACTGTAGGTAGAGGTAAAGTGACAAGGTAAAAGGATAGATAGACAGTAACACAGTGTACTGTAGGTAGGGGTAAAGTTACTAGATAACAGGTTAGATAATAGACAGTTACAGCAGTATACTGTAGGTAGGGGTAAAGTGACTAGGTAACAAGGTAGATAGACAGTAACAGCAGTATACTGTAGGTAGGGGTAAAGTGACTAGGTAAAAGGATAGATAGACAGTAACAGCAGTATACTGTAGGTAGGGGTAAATTGACATGGTAACAGGATAGATAATAGACAGTAACAGCAGTATACTGTAGGTAGGGGTAACGTGAATAGCTAACAGGATAGATAATAGACAGTAGTAGCAGTATACTGTAGGTAGGGGTAAAGTGACTAGGTAAAAGGATAGATAATAGACAGTAACAGCAGTATACTGTAGGTAGGGGTAAAGTAACTAGGTAAAAGGATAGATAATAGACAGTAACAGCAGCATACAGTAGGTAGGGGTAAAGTGACTAGGTAACAAGGTAGATCGACAGTAGCAGCAGTATACAGTAGGTAGGGGTAAAGTGACTAGTTAACAGGATAGATAGACAGTAACAGCAGTATACTGTTGGTATGGGTAAAGTGACTAGGTAACAAGGTAGATAATAGACAGTAACAGCAGCATACAGTAGTTAGGGGTAAAGTGACTAGGTAACAAGGTAGATAGACAGTAGCAGCAGTATACTGTAGGTAGGGGTAAAGTGACTAGTTAACAGGATAGATAATAGACAGTAACAGCAGTATACTGTAGGTAGGGGTAAAGTGACTAGTTAACAGGATAGATAATAGACAGTAACAGAAGTATACTGTAGGTAGTGGTAAAGTGACCAGGTAACAAGATAGATAATAGACAGTAGTAGCAGTATACTGTAGGTAGGGGTAAAGTGACTAGGTAACAGGATAGATAACAGACAGTAACAGCAGTATACTGTTTGGTAGGGGTAAAGTGACTAGGTAACAGGATAGATAGACAGTAACAGCAGTATACTGTAGGTAGGGGTAAAGTGACTAGGTAACAGGATAGATAGACAGTAACAGCAGTATACAGTAGGTAGGGGTAAAGTGACTAGTTAACAGGATAGATAGACAGTAACAGCAGTATACTGTAGGTAAGGGTATCGTGACTAGTTAACAGGATAGATAATAGACAGTAACAGCAGTATACTGTAGGTAGGGGTAAAGTGACTAGTTAACAGGATAGATAGACAGTAACAGCAGTATACTGTAGGTAAGGGTATAGTGACTAGTTAACAGGATAGATAATAGACCGTAACAGCAGTATACTGTAGGTAGGGGTAAAGTGACTAGGTAACAGGATAGATAATAGACAGTAACAGCAGTATACTGTAGGTAGGGGTAAAGTGACTAAGTAAAATGATAGATAATAGACAGCAACAGCAGTATACTGTAGGTAAGGGTAAAGTGACTAGGCAACAGGATAGATAGACAGTAACATCAGTATACTGTAGGTAGTTGTAAAGTGACTAGGTAAAACTATTGTTTTCACTATATATTTTACCTCTTGGGGATGTCATTCGAAAACATAATGTTAAATTTCACTGCTATGCGGACGACACACAGCTGTACATTTCAATGAAACATGGTGAAGCCCCAAAATTGCCCTCGCTAGAAGCCTGTGTTTCAGACATAAAGAAGTGGATGGCTGCAAACTTTCTACTTTTAAACTCGGACAAAACAGAGATGCTTGTTCTAGGTCCCAAGAAACAAAGAGATCTTCTGTTGAATCTGACAATTAATCTGGATGGTTGTACAGTCGTCTCAAATAAAACTGTGAAGGACCTCGGCGTTACTCTGGACACTGATCTCTCTTTTGAAGAACATATCAAGACTGTTTCAAGGACAGCTTTTTTCCATCTACGTAACATTGCAAAAATCAGAAATTTTCTGTCCAAAAATGACGCAGAAAAATTAATCCATGCTTTTGTTACTTCTAGGCTGGACTACTGCAATGCTCTACTTTCCGGCTACCCGGATAAAGCACTAAATAAACTTCAGTTAGTGCTAAATACGGCTGCTAGAATCATGACTAGAACCAAAACATTTGATCATAGTACTCCAGTGCTAGCCTCCCTACACTGGCTTCCTGTTAAGGCAAGGGCTGATTTCAAGGTTTTACTGCTAACCTACAAAGCATTACATGGGCTTGCTCCTACCTATCTTTCCGACTTGGTCCTGCCGTACATACCTACACGTACGCTACGGTCACAAGACGCAGGCCTCCTAATTGTCCCTAGAATTTCTAAGCAAACGGCTGGAGGTAGGGCTTTCTCCTATAGAGCTCCATTTTTATGGAATGGTCTGCCTACCAATGTGAGAGACGCAGACTCAGTCTCAACCTTTAAGTCTTTACTGAAGACTTATCTCTTCAGTAGGTCCTATGATTAAGTATAGTCTGGCCCAGGAGTGTGAAGGTGAACGGAAAGGCTGGAGCAACGAACCGCCCTTGCTGTCTCTGCCTTGCCGGTTCCCCTCTTTCCACTGGGATTCTCTGCCTCTAACCCTTTTACAGGGGCTGAGTCACTGGCCTACTGGTGTTCTTCCATGCCGTCCATGGGAGGGTGCGTCACTTGAGTGGGTTGAGTCACTGACGTGGTCTTCCTGTCTGGGTTGGCGCCCCCCTTGGGTTGTGCCATGGCGGAGATCGTTGTGGGCTATACTCGGCCTTGTCTTAGGACGGTAAGTTGGTGGTTGGAGACATCCCTCTAGTGGTGTGGGGGCTGTGCTTTGGCAAAGTGGGTGGGGTTATATCCTGCCTGTTTGGCCCTGTCCGGGGTATCATCGGATAGGGCCACAGTGTCTTCTGATCCCTCCTGTCTCAGCCTCCAGTATTTATGCTGCAGTAGTTTATGTGTCGGGGGCTAGGGTCAGTCTGTTACATCTGGAGTATTTCTCTTGTCTTATCCGGTGTCCTGTGTGTATTTAAATATGCTCTCTCTAATTCTCTCTTTCTCTCTTTCTGTCTTTCTCTCGGAGGACCTGAGCCCTAGGACCATGCCTCAGGACTACCTGGTATGATGACTCCTTGCTGTCCCCAGTCCACCTGGCCGTGCTGCTGCTCCAGTTTCAACTGTTCTGCCTGCGGCTATGGAACCCTGACCTGTTCACCGGACGTGCTTGTTGCACCCTCGACAACTACTATGATTATTATTATTTGACCATGCTGGTCATTTATGAACATTTTAACATTTTAACATCTTGACCATGTTCTGACCATGTAGGGGTAAAGTGACATGGTAACAGAATAGATAGACAATAACAGCAGTATACTGTAGGTAGGGGTAAAATGACTAGTTAACAGGACAGATAGACAGAAACAGCAGTATACTGTAGGTAGGGGTAAAGTGACTAGGTAACAGGATAGATAGACAGTAACAGCAGTATACTGTAGGTAGGGGTAAAGTTACTAGGTAACAGGATAGATAATAGACAGTAACAGCAGTATACTGTAGGTAGGGTAAAGTTACTAGGTAACAGAATAGATAATAGACAGTAACAGCAGTATACTGTAGGTAGGGGTAAAGTTACTAGGTAACAGGATAGATAATAGACAGTAACAGCAGTATACTGTGGGTAGGGTAAAGTTACTAGGTAACAGAATAGATAATAGACAGTAACAGGAGTATACTGTAGTTAGGGGTAAAGTGACTATGTAACAGGATAGATAATAGACAGTAACAGCAGTATACTGTAGGTAGGGGTAAAGTGACTAGGTAACAGGATAGATAATAGACAGTAACAGCAGTATACTGTAGGTAGGGGTAAAGTGACTAGGTAACAGGATAGATTATAGACAGTAACAGCAGTATACTGTAGGTATGGGTAAAGTGACTAGTTAACAGGATAGATAGTAGACAGTAACAGCAGTATACTGTAGGTAGGGGTAAAGTTACTAGGTAACAGGATAGATAATAGACAGTAACAGCAGTATACTGTAGGTAGGGGTAAAGTGACTAGGTAACAGGATAGATAATAGACAGTAACAGCAGTATACTGTCGGTAGGGGTAAAGTGACTAGGCAACAGGACAGATAGACCGTAACAGCAGTATACTGTAGGTAGGGGTAAAGTGACTAGTTAACAGGATAGATAATAGACAGTAACAGCAGTATACTGTAGGTAGGGGTAAAGTTACTAGGTAACAGGATAGATAATAGACAGTAACAGCAGTATACTGTAGGTAGGGGTAAAGTGACTAGGTAACAGGATAGATAATAGACAGTAACAGCAGTATACTGTCGGTAGGGGTAAAGTGACTAGGCAACAGGACAGATAGACCGTAACAGCAGTATACTGTAGGTAGGGGTAAAGTGACTAGTTAACAGGATAGATAATAGACAGTAACAGCAGTATACTGTAGGTAGGGGTAAAGTGACTATTTAACAGGATAGATAAGAGACAGTAACAGCAGTATACAGTAGGTAGGTGTAAAGTGACTAGGTAACAAGGTAGAGAGACAGTAACAGCAGAATACTGTAGGGAGGGATAAAGTTACTAGGTAACAGGATAGATAGACAGTAACAGCAGTATACTGTAGGTATGTGTAAAGTGACTAGGTAAAAGGACAGATAATAGACAGTAACAGCAGTATACTGTAGGTAGGGGTAAAGTGACTAGGAAAGGGATAGATAATAGACAGTAACAGCAGTATACTGTAGGTGGGGGTAAAGTGACTAGGTAACAGGATAGATAGACAGTAACAGCAGTATACTGTAGGTAGGGGTAAAGTGACTAGATAACAGGATAGATAATAGACAGTAACAGCAGTATACAGTAGGTAGGGGTAAAGTGACTAGGTAACAGGATAGATAGACAGTAAAAGCAGTATACTGTAGGTAGGGGTAAAGTGACTAGGAAAGGGATAGATAATAGACAGTAACAGCAGTATACTGTAGGTAGGGGTAAAGTGACTAGGTAACAGGATAGATAGACAGTAACAGCGGTATACTGTAGGTAGGGGTAAAGTGACTAGGAAAGGGATAGATAATAGACAGTAACAGCAGTATACTGTAGGTGGGGGTAAAGTGACTAGGTAAAAGGATAGATAATAGACAGTAACAGCAGTATACTGTAGGTAGGTGTAAAGTGACTAGGTAACAGGATAGATAGACAGTAAAAGCAGTATACTGTAGGTAGGGGTAAAGTGACTAGGAAAGGGATAGATAATAGACAGTAACAGCAGTATACTGTAGGTGGGGGTAAAGTGACTAGGTAACAGGATAGATAATAGACAGTAACAGCAGTATACTGTAGGTAGGGGTAAAGTGACTAGGCAACAGTACAGATAGACCGTAACAGCAGTATACTGTAGGTAGGGGTAAAGTGACTAGGTAACAGGATAGATAATAGACAGTAACAGCAGTATACTGTAGGTAGGGGTAAAGTGACTAGGTAACAGGATAGATTATAGACAGTAACAGCAGTATACTGTAGGTATGGGTAAAGTGACTAGTTAACAGGATAGATAGTAGACAGTAACAGCAGTATACTGTAGGTAGGGGTAAAGTTACTAGGTAACAGGATAGATAATAGACAGTAACAGCAGTATACTGTAGGTAGGGGTAAAGTGACTAGGTAACAGGATAGATAATAGACAGTAACAGCAGTATACTGTAGGTAGGGGTAAAGTGACTAGGCAACAGGACAGATAGACCGTAACAGCAGTATACTGTAGATAAGGGTAAAGTGACTAGTTAACAGGATAGATAATAGACAGTAACAGCAGTATACTGTAGGTAGGGGTAAAGTGACTATTTAACAGGATAGATAAGAGACAGTAACAGCAGTATACAGTAGGTAGGTGTAAAGTGACTAGGTAACAAGGTAGAGAGACAGTAACAGCAGAATACTGTAGGGAGGGATAAAGTTACTAGGTAACAGGATAGATAGACAGTAACAGCAGTATACTGTAGGTATGTGTAAAGTGACTAGGTAAAAGGACAGATAATAGACAGTAACAGCAGTATACTGTAGGTAGGGGTAAAGTGACTTGCTAACAGGATAGATAATAGACAGTAACAGCAGCATACTATAGGTAGGGGTAAATTGACAAGGTAACAGGGTAGATAGACAGTAACAGCAGTATACTGTAGGTAGGGGTAAAGTGACTAGGCAACAAGACAGATAGACCGTAACAGCAGTATACTGCAGTGTCTCAGCCTCCAGTATTTATGCTGCAGTAGTTTATGTGTCGGGGGGCTAGGGTCAGTCTGTTACATCTGGAGTATTTCTCTTGTCTTATCCGGTGTCCTGTGTGTATTTAAATATGCTCTCTCTAATTCTCTCTTTCTCTCTTTCTGTCTTTCTCTCGGAGGACCTGAGCCCTAGGACCATGCCTCAGGACTACCTGGTATGATGACTCCTTGCTGTCCCCAGTCCACCTGGCCGTGCTGCTGCTCCAGTTTCAACTGTTCTGCCTGCGGCTATGGAACCCTGACCTGTTCACCGGACGTGCTTGTTGCACCCTCGACAACTACTATGATTATTATTATTTGACCATGCTGGTCATTTATGAACATTTTAACATTTTAACATTTTGACCATGTTCTGTTATAATATCCACCCTGCACAGCCAGAAGAGGACTGGCCACCCCTCATAGCCTGGTTCCTCTCTAGGTTTCTTCCTAGGTTTTTGGCCTTTCTAGGGAGTTTTTCCTAGGGAGTTTTTCCTAGCCACCGTGCTTCTTTCACATGCTTTGCTTGCTGTTTGGGGTTTTAGGCTGGGTTTCTGTACAGCACTTTGAGAATATCAGCTGATGTACGAAGGCCTATATAAATAAATTTGATTTGAGTATACTGTGGGTAGGGGTAAAGTGACTAGGTAACAGGATAGATAATAGACAGTAACAGCAGTATACTGTAGGTAGGGGTAAAGTGACTAGGTAACAGGATAGATTATAGACAGTAACAGCAGTATACTGTAGGTATGGGTAAAGTGACTAGTTAACAGGATAGATAGTAGACAGTAACAGCAGTATACTGTAGGTAGGGGTAAAGTTACTAGGTAACAGGATAGATAATAGACAGTAACAGCAGTATACTGTAGGTAGGGGTAAAGTGACTCGGTAACAGGATAGATAATACACAGTAACAGCAGTATACTGTAGGTAGGGGTAAAGTGACTAGGCAACAGGACAGATAGACCGTAACAGCAGTATACTGTAGGTAGGGGTAAAGTGACTAGTTAACAGGATAGATAATAGACAGTAACAGCAGTATACTGTAGGTAGTGGTAAAGTGACTATTTAACAGGATAGATAAGAGACAGTAACAGCAGTATACAGTAGGTAGGTGTAAAGTGACTAGGTAACAAGGTAGAGAGACAGTAACAGCAGAATACTGTAGGGAGGGATAAAGTTACTAGGTAACAGGATAGATAGACAGTAACAGCAGTATACTGTAGGTAGGTGTAAAGTGACTAGGTAAAAGGACAGATAATAGACAGTAACAGCAGTATACTGTAGGTAGGGGTAAAGTGACTTGCTAACAGGATAGATAATAGACAGTAACAGCAGCATACTATAGGTAGGGGTAAATTGACAAGGTAACAGGGTAGATAGACAGTAACAGCAGTATACTGTAGGTAGGGGTAAATTCACTGGGTAACAGGATAGATAATAGACAGTAACAGCAGTATACTGTAGGTAGGGGTAAAGTGACTAGGTAACAGGATAGATAGACAGTAACATCAGTATACTGTAGGTAGGGGTAGAGTGACAAGTTAACATGATAGATAATAGACAGTAACAGCAGTAGGTAGGGGAAAAGTGACTAGGTAACAGGATAGATAATAGACAGTAACAGCAGTATACTGTAGGTAGGGGTAAAGTGACAAGGTAACAGGATAGATAATAGACAGTAACAGCAGTATACTGTAGGTAGGGGTAAAGTGATTAGGAAAAAGGATAGATATTAGACTGTAACAGCAGTATACTGTAGGTAGGGGTAAAGTGACTAGGCAACAGGATAGATAATAGACAGTAACAGCAGTATACTGTAGGTAGGGATAAAGTGACTAGGTAACAGGATAGATAGACAGTAACAGCAGTATACTGTAGGTAGGGGGTAAAGTGACTAGGTAACAGGATAGATAAAGACAGTAACAGCAGTATACTGTAGGTAGGGGTAAAGTGACTAGGTAACAGGATAGATAATAGACAGTAACAGCAGTATACTGTAGGTTGGGGTAAAGTGACTAGTTAACAGGATAGATAATAGACAGTAACAGCAGTATACTGTAGGTAGGGGTAAATTGACTAGGTAACAAGATAGATAATAGACACTAGTAGCAGTATACTGTAGGTAGGGGTAAAGTGACTAGGCAACAGGATAGATAGACAGTAACAGCAGTATACTGTAGGTAGGGGTAAAGTGACTAGGTAACAGGATAGATAGACAGTAACAGCAGTATACTGTCGGAAGGTGTAAAGTGACTAGGCAACAGGACAGATAGACCGTAACAGCAGTATACTGTAGGTAGGGGTAAAGTGACTAGTTAACAGGATAGATAATAGACAGTAACAGCAGTATACTGTAGGTAGGGGTAAAGTGACTATTTAACAGGATAGATAAGAGACAGTAACAGCAGTATACAGTAGGGAGGGATAAAGTTACTAGGTAACAGGATAGATAGACAGTAACAGCAGTATACTGTAGGTAGGTGTAAAGTGACTAGGTAAAAGGACAGATAATAGACAGTAACAGCAGTATACTGTAGGTAGGGGTAAAGTGACTAGGCAACAGGACAGATAGACCGTAACAGCAGTATACTGTAGGTAGGGGTAAAGTGACTAGTTAACAGGATAGATAATAGACAGTAACAGCAGTATACTGTAGGTAGGGGTAAAGTGACTATTTAACAGGATAGATAAGAGACAGTAACAGCAGTATACAGTAGGTAGGTGTAAAGTGACTAGGTAACAAGGTAGAGAGACAGTAACAGCAGAATACTGTAGGGAGGGATAAAGTTACTAGGTAACAGGATAGATAGACAGTAACAGCAGTATACTGTAGGTAGGTGTAAAGTGACTAGGTAAAAGGACAGATAATAGACAGTAACAGCAGTATACTGTAGGTAGGGGTAAAGTGACTTGCTAACAGGATAGATAATAGACAGTAACAGCAGCATACTATAGGTAGGGGTAAATTGACAAGGTAACAGGGTAGATAGACAGTAACAGCAGTATACTGTAGGTAGGGGTAAATTCACTGGGTAACAGGATAGATAATAGACAGTAACAGCAGTATACTGTAGGTAGGGGTAAAGTGACTAGGTAACAGGATAGATAGACAGTAACATCAGTATACTGTAGGTAGGGGTAAAGTGACAAGTTAACATGATAGATAATAGACAGTAACAGCAGTAGGTAGGGGAAAAGTGACTAGGTAACAGGATAGATAATAGACAGTAACAGCAGTATACTGTAGGTAGGGGTAAAGTGACTAGGTAAAGGATAGATATTAGACTGTAACAGCAGTATACTGTAGGTAGGGGTAAAGTGACTGGGTAACAGGATAGATAATAGACAGTAACAGCAGTATACTGTAGGTAGGGGTAAAGTGACTAGGTAACAGGATAGATAGACAGTAACAGCAGTATACTGTAGGTAGGGGTAAAGTGACTAGGTAACAGGATAGATAGACAGTGACAGCAGTATACTGTAGGTAGGGGTAAAGTGACTAGGTAACAGGATAGATAATAGACAGTAACAGCAGTATACTGTAGGTTGGGGTAAAGTGACTAGTTAACAGGATAGATAATAGACAGTAACAGAAGTATACTGTAGGTAGGGGTAAATTGACAAGGTAACAAGATAGATAATAGACACTAGTAGCAGTATACTGTAGGTAGGGGTAAAGTGACTAGGCAACAGGATAGATAGACAGTAACAGCAGTATACTGTAGGTAGGGGTAAAGTGACTAGGTAACAGGATAGATAGACAGTAACAGCAGTATACTGTAGGTAGGGGTAAAGTGACTAGGTAACAGGATAGATAGACAGTAACAGCAGTATACTGTAGGTAGGGGTAAAGTGACTAGGTAACAGGATAGATAATAGACAGTAACAGCAGTATACTGTAGGTTGGGGTAAAGTGACTAGTTAACAGGATAGATAATAGACAGTAACAGAAGTATACTGTAGGTAGGGGTAAATTGACAAGGTAACAAGATAGATAATAGACACTAGTAGCAGTATACTGTAGGTAGGGGTAAAGTGACTAGGCAACAGGATAGATAGACAGTAACAGCAGTATACTGTAGGTAGGGGTAAAGTGACTAGGTAACAGGATAGATAGACAGTAACAGCAGTATACTGTCGGAAGGTGTAAAGTGACTAGGCAACAGGACAGATAGACCGTAACAGCAGTATACTGTAGGTAGGGGTAAAGTGACTAGTTAACAGGATAGATAATAGACAGTAACAGCAGTATACTGTAGGTAGGGGTAAAGTGACTATTTAACAGGATAGATAAGAGACAGTAACAGCAGTATACAGTAGGTAGGTGTAAAGTGACTAGGTAACAAGGTAGAGAGACAGTAACAGCAGAATACTGTAGGGAGGGATAAAGTTACTAGGTAACAGGATAGATAGACAGTAACAGCAGTATACTGTAGGTAGGTGTAAAGTGACTAGGTAAAAGGACAGATAATAGACAGTAACAGCAGTATACTGTAGGTAGGGGTAAAGTGACTAGGCAACAGGACAGATAGACCGTAACAGCAGTATACTGTAGGTAGGGGTAAAGTGACTAGTTAACAGGATAGATAATAGACAGTAACAGCAGTATACTGTAGGTAGGGGTAAAGTGACTATTTAACAGGATAGATAAGAGACAGTAACAGCAGTATACAGTAGGTAGGTGTAAAGTGACTAGGTAACAAGGTAGAGAGACAGTAACAGCAGAATACTTTAGGGAGAGATAAAGTTACTAGGTAACAGGATAGATAGACAGTAACAGCAGTAAACTGTAGGTAGGTGTAAAGTGACTAGGTAAAAGGACAGATAATAGACAGTAACAGCAGTATACTGTAGGTAGGGGTAAAGTGACTTGCTAACAGGATAGATAATAGACAGTAACAGCAGCATACTATAGGTAGGGGTAAATTGACAAGGTAACAGGGTAGATAGACAGTAACAGCAGTATACTGTAGGTAGGGGTAAATTCACTGGGTAACAGGATAGATAATAGACAGTAACAGCAGTATACTGTAGGTAGGGGTAAAGTGACTAGGTAACAGGATAGATAGACAGTAACATCAGTATACTGTAGGTAGGGGTAGAGTGACAAGTTAACATGATAGATAATAGACAGTAACAGCAGTAGGTAGGGGAAAAGTGACTAGGTAACAGGATAGATAATAGACAGTAACAGCAGTATACTGTAGGTAGGGGTAAAGTGATTAGGAAAAAGGATAGATATTAGACTGTAACAGCAGTATACTGTAGGTAGGGGTAAAGTGACTTGGCAACAGGATAGATAATAGACAGTAACAGCAGTATACTGTAGGTAGGGGTAAAGTGACTAGGTAACAGGATAGATAGACAGTAACAGCAGTATACTGTAGGTAGGGGTAAAGTAACTAGGTAACAGGATAGATAGACAGTGACAGCAGTATACTGTAGGTAGGGGTAAAGTGACTAGGTAACAGGATAGATAATAGACAGTAACAGCAGTATACTGTAGGTTGGGGTAAAGTGACTAGTTAACAGGATAGATAATAGACAGTAACAGAAGTATACTGTAGGTAGGGGTAAATTGACAAGGTAACAAGATAGATAATAGACACTAGTAGCAGTATACTGTAGGTAGGGGTAAAGTGACTAGGCAACAGGATAGATAGACAGTAACAGCAGTATACTGTAGGTAGGGGTAAAGTGACTAGGTAACAGGATAGATAGACAGTAACAGCAGTATACTGTCGGAAGGTGTAAAGTGACTAGGCAACAGGACAGATAGACCGTAACAGCAGTATACTGTAGGTAGGGGTAAAGTGACTAGTTAACAGGATAGATAATAGACAGTAACAGCAGTATACTGTAGGTAGGGGTAAAGTGACTATTTAACAGGATAGATAAGAGACAGTAACAGCAGTATACAGTAGGTAGGTGTAAAGTGACTAGGTAACAAGGTAGAGAGACAGTAACAGCAGAATACTGTAGGGAGGGATAAAGTTACTAGGTAACAGGATAGATAGACAGTAACAGCAGTATACTGTAGGTAGGTGTAAAGTGACTAGGTAAAAGGACAGATAATAGACAGTAACAGCAGTATACTGTAGGTAGGGGTAAAGTGACTTGCTAACAGGATAGATAATAGACAGTAACAGCAGCATACTATAGGTAGGGGTAAATTGACAAGGTAACAGGGTAGATAATAGACAGTAACAGCAGTATACTGTAGGTAGGGGTAAAGTGACTTGGTAACAGGATAGATAGACAGTAACATCAGTATACTGTAGGTAGGGGTAGAGTGACAAGTTAACATGATAGATAATAGACAGTAACAGCAGTATGTAGGGGAAAAGTGACTAGGTAACAGGATAGATAATAGACAGTAACAGCAGTATACTGTAGGTAGGGGTAAAGTGATTAGGAAAAAGGATAGATATTAGACTGTAACAGCAGTATACTGTAGGTAGGGGTAAAGTGACTTGGCAACAGGATAGATAATAGACAGTAACAGCAGTATACTGTAGGTAGGGGTAAAGTGACTAGGTAACAGGATAGATAGACAGTAACAGCAGTATACTGTAGGTAGGGGTAAAGTGACTAGGTAACAGGATAGATAGACAGTAACAGCAGTATACTGTCGGAAGGTGTAAAGTGACTAGGCAACAGGATAGATAGACAGTAACATCAGCATACTGTAGGTAGGGGTAAAGTGACAAGGTAACAGGATAGATAATAGACAGTAACAGCAGTATACTGTAGGTTGGGGTAAAGTGACTGGTTAACAGGATAGATAATAGACAGTAACAGCAGTATACTGTAGGTTGGGGTAAAGTGACTAGTTAACAGGATAGATAATAGACAGTAACAGAAGTATACTGTAGGTAGGGGTAAAGTGACTAGGTAACAGGATAGATAATAGACAGTAACAGCAGTATACTGTAGGTTGGGGTAAAGTGACTGGTTAACAGGATAGATAATAGACAGTAACAGCAGTATACTGTAGGTTGGGGTAAAGTGACTAGTTAACAGGATAGATAATAGACAGTAACAGAAGTATACTGTAGGTAGGGGTAAAGTGACAAGGTAACAAGATAGATAATAGACACTAGTAGCAGTATACTGTAGGTAGGGGTAAAGTGACTAGGCAACAGGATAGATAAGACAGTAACAGCAGTATACTGTAGGTAGGGGTAAAGTGACTAGGTAAAAGGATAGGTAATAGACAGTAACATCAGAATACTGTAGGTAGGTGTAGAGTGACTAGGTAACAGGATAGATAGAAAGTAATAGCAGTATACTGTAGGTAGGGGTAAAGTGACTATGAAAGGGATAGATAATAGACAGTAACAGCAGTGTACTGTAGGTAGGGGTAAAGTGACTAGGAAAGGGATAGATAATAGACAGTAACAGCAGTATACTGTAGGTAGGGGTAAAGTGACTATTTAACAGGATAGATAATAGACAGTAACAGCAGTATACTATAGGTAGGGGTAAACTGACAAGGTAAAAGGATAGATAAGAGACAGTAACAGCAGTATACAGTAGGTAGGTGTAAAGTGACTAGGTAACAAGGTAGATAGACAGTAACAGCAGTATACTGTAGGTAGGAGTAACGTGACTAGGTAACAGGATAGATACTAGACAGTAGTAGCAGTATACTGTTGGTAGGGGTAAAGTGACTAGGTAAAAGAATAGATAATAGACAGTAACAGCAGCATACAGTAGGTAGGGGTAAAGCGAGTAGGTAACAAGGTAGATAGACAGTAGCAGCAGTATATTGTAGGTAGGGGTAAAGTGACTTGCTAACAGGATAGATAATAGACAGTAACAGCAGCATACTATAGGTAGGGGTAAATTGACAAGGTAACAGGATAGATAGACAGTAACAGCAGTATACTGTGGGTAGGGGTAAATTCACTGGGTAACAGGATAGATAATAGACAGTAACAGCAGTATACTGTAGGTAGGGGTAAAGTGGTTAGGTAACAGGATAGATAGACAGTAGCAGCAGTATACTGTAGGTAGTGGTAAAGTGACTAGTTAACAGGATAGATAATAGACAGTAACAGCAGTATACTGTAGGTAGGGGTAAAGTTACTAGGTAACAGGATAGATAATAGACAGTAACAGCAGTATACTGTAGGTAGGGGTAAAGTGACATGGTAACAGAATAGATAGACAATAACAGCAGTATACTGTAGGTAGGGGTAAAATGACTAGTTAACAGGACAGATAGACAGAAACAGCAGTATACTGTAGGTAGGGGTAAAGTGACTAGGTAACAGGATAGATAGACAGTAACAGCAGTATACTGTAGGTAGGGGTAAAGTGACTAGGTAACAGGATAGATAGACAGTAACATCAGTATACTGTAGGTAGGGGTAAAATGACTAGTTAACAGGATAGATAATAGACAGTAACAGCAGTATACAGTAGGTAGGGGTAAAGTTACTAGGTAACAGAATAGATAATAGACAGTAACAGCAGTATACTGTAGGTAGGGGTAAAGTGACTATGTAACAGGATAGATAATAGACAGTAACAGCAGTATACTGTAGGTAGGGTAAAGTTTCTAGGTAACAGAATAGATAATAGACAGTAACAGCAGTATACTGTAGGTAGGGGTAAAGTGACTATGTAACAGGATAGATAATAGACAGTAACAGCAGTATGCTGTAGGTAGGTGTAAAGTGACCAGGTAACAAGATAGATAGACAGTAACAGCGGTATACTGTAGGTAGGTGTAAAGTGACTAGGTAACAGGATAGATAGACAGTAAAAGCAGTATACTGTAGGTAGGGGTAAAGTGACTAGGAAAGGGATAGATAATAGACAGTAACAGCAGTATATTGTAGGTAGGGGTAAAGTGACTAGGCAACAGGACAGATAGACCGTAACAGCAGTATACTGTAGGTAGGGGTAAAGTGACTCGGTAACAGGATAGATAGACAGTAACAGCAGTATACTGTTGGTGGGGGTAAAGTGACTAGGTAACAGGATAGATAATAGACAGTAACAGCAGTATACTGTAGGTAGGGGTAAAGTGACTAGGTAACAGGAAAGATAATAGACAGTAACAGCAGTGTACTGTAGGTAGGGGTAAAGTGACTAGGTAACAGGATAGATAATAGACAGTAACAGCAGTATACTGTAGGTAGGGGTAAAGTGACTAGGTAACAGGATAGATAATAGACAGTAACAGCAGTATACTGTAGGTAGGGGTAAAGTGACTAGGCAACAGGACAGATAGACCGTAACAGCAGTATACTGTAGGTAGGGGTAAAGTGACTAGTTAACAGGATAGATAATAGACAGTAACAGCAGTATACTCTAGGTAGGGGTAAAGTGACTAGGAAAGGGATAGATAATAGACAGTAACAGCAGTATACTGTAGGTAGGGGTAAAGTGACTAGGAAAGGGATAGATAATAGACAGTAACAGCAGTATACTGTAGGTAGGGGTAAAGTGACTAGGAAAGGGATAGATAATAGACAGTAACAGCAGTATACTGTAGGTAGGGGTAAAGTGACTAGGAAAGGGATAGATAATAGACAGTAACAGCAGTATACTGTAGGTAGGGGTAAAGTGACTAGGTAACGGATAGATAATAGACAGTAACAGCAGCATACTATAGGTAGGGGTAAAGTGACTAGTTAACAGGATAGATAATAGACAGTAACAGCAGTATACTGTAGGTAGGGGTAAAGTGACAAGGTAAAAGGATAGATAAGAGACAGTAACAGCAGTATACTGTAGGTAGGGGTAAAGTGACTAGGTAACAGGATAGATAGACAGTAACAGCAGTATACTGTAGGTAGGGGTAACGTGACTAGTTAACAGGATAGATACTAGACAGTAACAGCAGTATACTGTTGGTAGGGGTAAAGTGACTAGGTAACAGAATAGATAATAGACAGTAACAGCAGCATACTGTAGGTAGGGGTAAAGTGACTAGGTAACAGGATAGATAGACAGTAACAGCAGTATACTGTAGGTAGGGGTAAAGTGACTAGGTAACAGGATAGATAATAGACAGTAACAGCAGCATACTGTAGGTAGGGGTAAATTGACTAGGCAACAGGATAGATAATAGACAGTAACAGCAGTATACTGTAGGTAGGGGTAAAGTGACTAGGTAACAGGATAGATAGACAGTAACAGCAGTATACTGTAGGTAGGGGTAAAGTGACTAGTTAACAGGATAGATAGACAGTAACAGCAGTATACTGTAGGTAGGGGTAAAGTGACTAGTTAACAGGATAGATAATAGACAGTAACAGCAGTATACTGTAGGTAGGGGTAAAGTGACTAGGTAACAGGATAGATAATAGACAGTAACAGCAGTATACTGTAGGTAGGGGTAAAGTGACTAGGTAACAGGATAGATAAGACAGTAACAGCAGTATACTGTAGGTAGGGGTAAAGTGACTAGTTAACAGGATAGATAATAGACAGTAACAGCAGTATACTGTAGGTAGGGGGTAAAGTGACTAGGTAAAAGGATAGATAAGAGACAGTAACAGCAGTATACTGTAGGTAGGGTGTAAAGTGACTAGTTAACAGGATAGATAATAGACAGTAACAGCAGTATACTGTAGGTAGGGGTAAAGTGACTAGGAAAGGGATAGATAATAGACAGTAACAGCAGTATACTGTAGGTAGGGGTAAAGTGACTAGGAAAGGGATAGATAATAGACAGTAACAGCAGTATACTGTAGGTAGGGGTAAAGTGACTAGTAAACAGGATAGATAATAGACAGTAACAGCAGTATACTGTAGGTAGGGGTAAAGTGACTAGGAAAATGATAGATAATAGACAGTAACAGCAGTATACTGTAGGTAGGGGTAAAGTGACTAGGAAAGGGATAGATAATAGACAGTAACAGCAGTATACTGTAGGTAGGGAGTAACGTGACTAGGTAACAGGATAGATACTAGACAGTAGCAGCAGTATACTGTTGGTAGGGGTAAAGTGACTAGGTAAAAGAATAGATAATAGACAGTAACAGCAGCATACAGTAGGTAGGGGTAAAGCGAGTAGGTAACAAGGTAGATAGACAGTAGCAGCAGTATACTGTAGGTAGGGGTAAAGTGACTTGCTAACAGGATAGATAATAGACAGTAACAGCAGCATACTATAGGTAGGGGTAAATTGACAAGGTAACAGGATAGATAGACAGTAACAGCAGTATAGTGTGGGTAGGGGTAAATTCACTGGGTAACAGGATAGATAATAGACAGTAACAGCAGTATACTGTAGGTAGGGGTAAAGTGACTAGGTAACAGGATAGATAATAGACAGTAACAGCAGCATACCGTAGGTAGGGGTAAAGTGATTAGGTAACAGGATAGATAGACAGTAGCAGCAGTATACTGTAGGTAGTGGTAAAGTGACTAGTTAACAGGATAGATAATAGACAGTAACAGCAGTATACTGTAGGTAGGGTTAAAGTGACTAGTTAACAGGATAGATAATAGACAGTAACAGCAGTATACTGTAGGTAGGGGTAAAGTTACTAGGTAACAGGATAGATAATAGACAGTAACAGCAGTATACTGTAGGTAGGGGTAAAGTGACTAGGTAACAGGATAGAGAGACAGTAACAGCAGTATACTGTAGGTAGGGGTAAAATGACTAGTTAACAGGACAGATAGACAGTAACAGCAGTATACTGTAGGTAGGGGTAAAGTGACTAGGTAACAGGATAGATAATAGACAGTAACAGCAGTATACTGTAGGTAGGGGTAAAGTTACTAGGTAACAGGATAGATAATAGACAGTAACAGCAGTATACTGTAGGTAGGGGTAAAGTGACTAGGTAACAGAATAGATAATAGACAGTAACAGCAGTATACTGTAGGTAGGGGTAAAGTTACTAGGTAACAGGATAGATAGACAGTAACAGCAGTATACTGTATGTAGGGGTAAAGTTACTAGGTAACAGAATAGATAATAGACAGTAACAGCAGTATACTGTAGGTAGGGGTAAAGTGACTAGGTAACAGGATAGATAATAGACAGTAACAGCAGTATACTGTAGGTAGGGGTAAAGTTACTAGGTAACAGGATAGATAGACAGTAACAGCAGTATACTGTATGTAGGGGTAAAGTTACTAGGTAACAGAATAGATAATAGACAGTAACAGCAGTATACTGTAGGTAGGGGTAAAGTTACTAGGTAACAGGATAGATAGACAGTAACAGCAGTATACTGTAGGTAGGGGTAAAGTGACTAGGAAAGGGATAGATAATAGACAGTAACAGCAGTATACTGTAGGTAGGGGTAAAGTGACTAGGCAACAGGACAGATAGACCGTAACAGCAGTATACTGTAGGTAGGGCTAAAGTGACATGGTAACAGAATAGATAGACAGTAACAGCAGTATACTGTAGGTGGGGGTAAAGTGACTAGGTAACAGGATAGATATAGACAGTAACAGCAGTATACTGTAGGTAGGGGTAAAGTGACTAGGTAACAGGATAGATAATAGACAGTAACAGCAGTATACTGTAGGTAGGGGTAAAGTTACTAGGTAACAGAATAGATAATAGACAGTAACAGCAGTATACTGTAGGTAGGGGTAAAGTGACTAGGTAACAGGATAGATAATAGACAGTAACAGCAGTATACTGTAGGTAGGGGTAAAGTGACTAGTTAACAGGATAGATAGTAGACAGTAACAGCAGTATACTGTAGGTAGGGGCAAAGTGACTAGGTAACAGGATAGATAATAGACAGTAACAGCAGTATACTGTAGGTAGGGGTAAAGTGACTAGGTAACAGGATAGATAATAGACAGTAACAGCAGTATACTGTAGGTAGGGGTAAAGTGACTAGGCAACAGGACAGATATGACAGTAACAGCAGTATACTGTAGGTAGGGGTAAAGTGACTAGTTAACAGGATAGATAATAGACAGTAACAGCAGTATACTGTAGGTAGGGGTAAAGTGACTAGGTAACAGGATAGATAAGACAGTAACAGCAGTATACTGTAGGTAGGGGTAAAGTGACTAGGTAACAGGATAGATAGACAGTAACAGCACTATACTGTAGGTAGGGGTAAAGTGACTAGGAAAAAGGATAGATAATAGACTGTAACAGCAGTATACTGTATGTAGGGGTAAAGTGACTAGGCAACAGGATAGATAATAGACAGTAACAGCAGTATACTGTAGGTAGGGTTAAAGTGACTAGGTAACAGGATAGATAGACAGTAACAGCAGTATACTGTAGGTAGGGGTAAAGTGACTAGGTAACAGGATAGATAACTAGACAGTAACAGCAGTATACTGTAGGTAGGGGTAAAGTGACTAGGTAACAGGACAGATAGACAGTAACAGCAGTATACTGTAGGTAGGGGTAAAGTGACTAGGTAACAGGATAGATAATAGACAGTAACAGCAGTATACTGTAGGTAGGGGTAAAGTGACTAGGCAACAGGATAGATAATAGACAGTAACAGCAGTATACTGTAGGTAGGGGTAAAGTGACTAGTTAACAGGATAGATAATAGACAGTAACAGCAGTATACTGTAGGTAGGGGTAAACTGACAAGGTAAAAGGATAGATAAGAGACAGTAACAGCAGTATACTGTAGGTAGGTGTAAAGTGACTAGGAACAAGGATAGATAATGACAGTAACAGCAGTATACTGTAGGTAGGGGTAAAGTGACTAGGAAAGGGATAGATAATAGACAGTAACAGCAGTATACTGTAGGTAGGGGTAAAGTGACTAGGAAAGGGATAGATAATAGACAGTAACAGCAGTATACTGTAGGTAGGGGTAAAGTGACTAGGAAAGGGATAGATAATAGACAGTAACAGCAGTATACTGTAGGTAGGGGTAAAGTGACTAGGAAAGGGATAGATAATAGACAGTAACAGCAGTATACTGTAGGTAGGGGTAAAGTGACTAGGTAACAGGATAGATACTAGACAGTAGTAGCAGTATACTGTTGGTAGGGGTAAAGTGACTAGGTAAAAGAATAGATAATAGACAGTAACAGCAGCATACAGTAGGTAGGGGTAAAGCGAGTAGGTAACAAGGTAGATAGACAGTAGCAGCAGTATATTGTAGGTAGGGGTAAAGTGACTTGCTAACAGGATAGATAATAGACAGTAACAGCAGCATACTATAGGTAGGGGTAAATTGACAAGGTAACAGGACAGATAGACAGTAACAGCAGTATACTGTGGGTAGGGGTAAATTCACTGGGTAACAGGATAGATAATAGACAGTAACAGCAGTTTACTGTAGGTAGGGGTAAAGTGACTAGTTAACAGGATAGATAATAGACAGTAACAGCAGTATACTGTAGGTAGGGGTAAAGTGGTTAGGTAACAGGATAGATAGACAGTAGCAGCAGTATACTGTAGGTAGTGGTAAAGTGACTAGTTAACAGGATAGATAATAGACAGTAACAGCAGTATACTGTAGGTAGGGTTAAAGTGACTAGTTAACAGGATAGATAATAGACAGTAACAGCAGTATACTGTAGGTAGGGGTAAAGTTACTAGGTAACAGGATAGATAATAGACAGTAACAGCAGTATACTGTAGGTAGGGGTAAAGTGACTTGGTAACAGAATAGATAGACAATAACAGCAGTATACTGTAGGTAGAGGTAAAGTGACTAGTTAACAGGACAGATAGACAGAAACAGCAGTATACTGTAGGTAGGGGTAAAGTGACTAGTTAACAGGACAGATAGACAGAAACAGCAGTACACTGTAGGTAGGGGTAAAGTTACTAGGTAACAGAATAGATAATAGACAGTAACAGCAGTATACTGTAGGTAGGGGTAAAGTTACTAGGTAACAGAATAGATAATAGACAGTAACAGCAGTATACTGTAGGTAGGGGTAAAGTGACTAGTTAACAGGATAGATATAGACAGTAACAGCAGTATACTGTAGGTAGGGGTAAAGTTACTAGGTAACAGAATAGATAATAGACAGTAACAGCAGTATACTGTAGGTAGGGGTAAAGTGACTATGTAACAGGATAGATAATAGACAGTAACAGCAGTATACTGTAGGTAGGGTAAAGTTACTAGGTAACAGAATAGATAATAGACAGTAACAGCAGTATACTGTAGGTAGGGGTAAAGTGACTAGGTAACAGGATAGATAGACAGTAACAGCGGTATACTGTAGGTAGGTGTAAAGTGACTAGGTAACAGGATAGATAGACAGTAAAAGCAGTATACTGTAGGTAGGGGTAAAGTGACTAGGAAAGGGATAGATAATAGACAGTAACAGCAGTATACTGTAGGTAGGGGTAAAGTGACTAGGCAACAGGACAGATAGACCGTAACAGCAGTATACTGTAGGTAGGGGTAAAGTGACTCGGTAACAGGATAGATAGACAGTAACAGCAGTATACTGTAGGTGGGGGTAAAGTGACTAGGTAACAGGATAGATAATAGACAGTAACAGCAGTATACTGTTGGTAGGGGTAAAGTGACTAGGTAACAGGATAGATAATAGACAGTAACAGCAGTATACTGTAGGTAGGGGTAAAGTGACTAGGTAACAGGATAGATAATAGACAGTAACAGCAGTATACTGTAGGTAGGGGTAAAGTGACTAGGTAACAGGATAGATAATAGACAGTAACAGCAGTATACTGTAGGTATGGGTAAAGTGACTAGTTAAAAGGATAGATAGTAGACAGTAACAGCAGTATACTGTAGGTAGGGGTAAAGTTACTAGGTAACAGGATAGATAATAGACAGTAACAGCAGTATACTGTAGGTAGGGGTAAAGTGACTAGGTAACAGGATAGATAATAGACAGTAACAGCAGTATACTGTAGGTAGGGGTAAAGTGACTAGGCAACAGGACAGATAGAACGTAACAGCAGTATACTGTAGGTAGGGGTAAAGTGACTAGTTAACAGGATAGATAATAGACAGTAACAGCAGTATACTGTAGGTAGGGGTAAAGTGACTATTTAACAGGATAGATAAGAGACAGTAACAGCAGTATACAGTAGGTAGGGGTAAAGTGACAAGGTAACAGGATAGATAGACAGTAACATCACTATACTGTAGGTAGGGGTAAAGTGATTAGGAAAAAGGATAGATATTAGACTGTAACATCAGTATACTGTATGTAGGGGTAAAGTGACTAGGCAACAGGATAGATAATAGACAGTAACAGCAGTATACTGTAGGTAGGGTTAAAGTGACTAGGTAACAGGATAGATAGACAGTAACAGCAGTATACTGTAGGTAGGGGTAAAGTGACTAGGTAACAGGATAGAAACTAGACAGTAACAGCAGTATACTGTAGGTAGGGGTAAAGTGACTAGGTAAGAGGATAGATAGACAGTAACAGCAGTATACTGTAGGTAGGGGTAAAGTGACTATTTAACAGGATAGATAATAGACAGTAACAGCAGTATACTATAGGTAGGGGTAAACTGACAAGGTAAAAGGATAGATAATAGACAGTAACAGCAGTATACTGTAGGTAGGTGTAAAGTGACTAGGTAACAAGGATAGATAGACAGTAACAGCAGTATACTGTAGGTAGGGGTAAAGTGACTAGAAAAGGGATAGATAATAGACAGTAACAGCAGTATACTGTATGTAGGGGTAAAGTGACTAGGAAAGGGATAGATAATAGACAGTAACAGCAGTATACTGTAGGTAGGGGTAAAGTGACTAGGAAAAGGATAGATAATAGACAGTAACAGCAGTATACTGTAGGTAGGGGTAAAGTGACTAGGAAAGGGATAGATAATAGACAGTAACAGCAGTATACTGTAGGTAGGGGTAAAGTGACTAGGAAACAGGTAGATAATAGACAGTAACAGCAGTATACTGTAGGTAGGGGTAAAGTGACTAGGTAACAGGATAGATACTAGACAGTAGTAGCAGTATACTGTTGGTAGGGGTAAAGTGACTAGGTAAAAGAATAGATAATAGACAGTAACAGCAGCATACAGCAGGTAGGGGTAAAGCGAGTAGGTAACAAGGTAGATAGACAGTAGCAGCAGTATATTGTAGGTAGGGGTAAAGTGACTTGCTAACAGGATAGATAATAGACAGTAACAGCAGCATACTATAGGTAGGGGTAAATTGACAAGGTAACAGGATAGATAGACAGTAACAGCAGTATACTGTGGGTAGGGGTAAATTCACTGGGTAACAGGATAGATAATAGACAGTAACAGCAGTTTACTGTAGGTAGGGGTAAAGTGACTAGTTAACAGGATAGATAATAGACAGTAACAGCAGTATACTGTAGGTAGGGGTAAAGTGGTTAGGTAACAGGATAGATAGACAGTAGCAGCAGTATACTGTAGGTAGTGGTAAAGTGACTAGTTAACATGATAGATAATAGACAGTAACAGCAGTATACTGTAGGTAGGGTTAAAGTGACTAGTTAACAGGATAGATAATAGACAGTAAAAGCAGTATACTGTAGGTAGGGGTAAAGTTACTAGGTAACAGGATAGATAATAGACAGTAACAGCAGTATACTGTAGGTAGGGGTAAAGTGACATGGTAACAGAATAGATAGACAATAACAGCAGTATACTGTAGGTAGAGGTAAAGTGACTAGTTAACAGGACAGATAGACAGAAACAGCAGTATACTGTAGGTAGGGGTAAAGTGACTAGTTAACAGGACAGATAGACAGAAACAGCAGTACACTGTAGGTAGGGGTAAAGTTACTAGGTAACAGAATAGATAATAGACAGTAACAGCAGTATACTGTAGGTAGGGGTAAAGTTACTAGGTAACAGAATAGATAATAGACAGTAACAGCAGTATACTGTAGGTAGGGGTAAAGTGACTAGTTAACAGGATAGATATAGACAGTAACAGCAGTATACTGTAGGTAGGGGTAAAGTTACTAGGTAACAGAATAGATAATAGACAGTAACAGCAGTATACTGTAGGTAGGGGTAAAGTGACTATGTAACAGGATAGATAATAGACAGTAACAGCAGTATACTGTAGGTAGGGAAAAGTTACTAGGTAACAGAATAGATAATAGACAGTAACAGCAGTATACTGTAGGTAGGGGTAAAGTGACTAGGTAACAGGATAGATAGACAGTAACAGCGGTATACTGTAGGTAGGTGTAAAGTGACTAGGTAACAGGATAGATAGACAGTAAAAGCAGTATACTGTAGGTAGGGGTAAAGTGACTAGGAAAGGGATAGATAATAGACAGTAACAGCAGTATACTGTAGGTAGGGGTAAAGTGACTAGGCAACAGGACAGATAGACCGTAACAGCAGTATACTGTAGGTAGGGGTAAAGTGACTCGGTAACAGGATAGATAGACAGTAACAGCAGTATACTGTAGGTGGGGGTAAAGTGACTAGGTAACAGGATAGATAATAGACAGTAACAGCAGTATACTGTAGGTAGGGGTAAAGTGACTAGGCAACAGGATAGATAATAGACAGTAACAGCAGTATACTGTAGGTAGGGGTAAAGTGACTTGCTAACAGGATAGATAATAGACAGTAACAGCAGCATACTATAGGTAGGGGTAAATTGACAAGGTAACAGGATAGATAGACAGTAACAGCAGTATACTGTAGGTATGGGTAAAGTGACTAGTTAAAAGGATAGATAGTAGACAGTAACAGCAGTATACTGTAGGTAGGGGTAAAGTTACTAGGTAACAGGATAGATAATAGACAGTAACAGCAGTATACTGTAGGTAGGGGTAAAGTGACTAGGCAACAGGACAGATAGAACGCAACAGCAGTATACTGTAGGTAGGGGTAAAGTGACTAGTTAACAGGATAGATAATAGACAGTAACAGCAGTATACTGTAGGTAGGGGTAAAGTGACTATTTAACAGGATAGATAAGAGACAGTAACAGCAGTATACAGTAGGTAGGTGTAAAGTGACTAGGTAACAAGGTAGAGAGACAGTAACAGCAGAATATTGTAGGTAGGGATAAAGTTACTAGGTAACAGGATAGATAGACAGTAACAGCAGTATACTGTAGGTAGGTGTAAAGTGACTAGGTAAAAGGACAGATAATAGACAGTAACAGCAGTATACTGTAGGTAGGGGTAAAGTGACTTGCTAACAGGATAGATAATAGACAGTAACAGCAGAATACTGTAGGTAGGGGTAGAGTGACAAGTTAACATGATAGATAATAGACATTAACAGCAGTAGGTAGGTGAAAAGTGACTAGGTAAGAGGATAGATCATAGACAGTAACAGCAGTATACTGTAGGTAGGGGTAAAGTGACTAGGCAACAGGATAGATAATAGACAGTAACAGCAGTATACTGTAGGTAGGGGTAAAGTGACTTGCTAACAGGATAGATAATAGACAGTAACAGCAGCATACTATAGGTAGGGGTAAATTGACAAGGTAACAGGATAGATAGACAGTAACAGCAGTATACTGTAGGTAGGGGTAAATTCACTGGGTAACAGGATAGATAATAGACAGTAACAGCAGTATACTGTAGGTAGGGGTAAATTGACTAGGTAACAGGATAGATAGACAGTAACAGCAGTATACTGTAGGTAGGGGTAGAGTGACAAGTTAACATGATAGATAATAGACAGTAACAGCAGTCGGTAGGGGAAAAGTGACTAGGTAACAGGATAGATAATAGACAGTAACAGCAGTATACTGTAGGTAGGGGTAAAGTGACAAGGTAACAGGATAGATAGACAGTAACATCACTATACTGTAGGTAGGGGTAAAGTGATTAGGAAAAAGGATAGATATTAGACTGTAACATCAGTATACTGTAGGTAGGGGTAAAGTGACTAGGCAACAGGATAGATAATAGACAGTAACAGCAGTATACTGTAGGTAGGGGTAAAGTGACTAGGTAACAGGATAGATAGACAGTAACAGCAGTATACTGTAGGTAGGGGTAAAGTGACTAGGTAACAGGATAGAAACTAGACAGTAACAGCAGTATACTGTAGGTAGGGGTAAAGTGACTAGGTCAGAGGATAGATAGACTGTAACAGCAGTATGCTGTAGGTAAGGGTAAAGTGACTAGGTAACAGGATAGATAATAGACAGTAACAGCAGTATACTGTAGGTAGGGGTAAAGTGACTAGGCAACAGGATAGATCATAGACAGTAACAGCAGTATACTGTAGGTAGGGGTAAAGTGACTATTTAACAGGATAGATAATAGACAGTAACAGCAGTATACTATAGGTAGGGGTAAACTGACAAGGTAAAAGGATAGATAAGAGACAGTAACAGCAGTATACAGTAGGTAGGTGTAAAGTGACTAGGTAACAAGGTAGATAGACAGTAACAGCAGTATACTGTAGGTAGGGGTAAAGTGACTAGAAAAGGGATAGATAATAGACAGTAAGAGCAGTATACTGTAGGTAGGGGTAAAGTGACTAGGAAAGCGATAGATAATAGACAGTAACAGCAGTATACTGTAGGTGGAGTAAAGTGACTAGGAAAGGGATAGATAATAGACAGTAACAGCAGTATACTGTAGGTAGGGGTAAAGTGACTAGGTAACAAGGTAGATAGACAGTAACAGCAGTATACTGTAGGTAAGGGTAAAGTGACTAGGTAACAGGATAGATAATAGACAGTAACAGCAGTATACTGTAGGTAGGGGTAAAGTGACTAGGCAACAGGATAGATAATAGACAGTAACAGCAGTATACTGTAGTTAGGGGTAAAGTGACTATTTAACAGGATAGATAAGAGACAGTAACAGCAGTATACAGTAGGTAGGTGTAAAGTGACTAGGTAACAAGGTAGAGAGACAGTAACAGCAGAATACTGTAGGTAGGGATAAAGTTACTAGGTAACAGGATAGATAGACAGTAACAGCAGTATACTGTAGGTAGGTGTAAAGTCACTAGGTAAAAGGACAGATAATAGACAGTAACAGCAGTATACTGTAGGTTGGGGTAAAGTGACTTGCTAACAGGATAGATAATAGACAGTAACAGCAGAATACTGTAGGTAGGGGTAGAGTGACAAGTTAACATGATAGATAATAGACAGTAACAGCAGTAGGTAGGGGAAAAGTGACTAGGTAAGATGATAGATCATAGACAGTAACAGCAGTATACTGTAGGTAGGGGTAAAGTGACTAGGCAATAGGATAGATAATAGACAGTAACAGCAGTATACTGTAGGTAGGGGTAAAGTGACTTGCTAACAGCATAGATAATAGACAGTAACAGCAGCATACTATAGGTAGGGGTAAATTGACAAGGTAACAGGATAGATAGACAGTAACAGCAGTATACTGTAGGTAGGGGTAAATTCACTGGGTAACAGGATAGATAATAGACAGTAACAGCAGTATACTGTAGGTAGGGGTAAAGTGACTAGGTGACAGGATAGATAGACAGTAACAGCAGTATACTGTAGGTAGGGGTAAAGTGACTAGGTGACAGGATAGATAGACAGTAACAGCAGTATACTGTAGGTAGGGGTAGAGTGACAAGTTAACATGATAGATAATAGACAGTAACAGCAGTCGGTAGGGGAAAAGTGACTAGGTAACAGGATAGATAATAGACAGTAACAGCAGTATACTGTAGGTAGGGGTAAAGTGACAAGGTAACAGGATAGATAGACAGTAACATAACTATACTGTAGGTAGGGGTAAAGTGATTAGGAAAAAGGATAGATATTAGACTGTAACATCAGTATACTGTAGGTAGGGGTAAAGTGACTAGGCAACAGGATAGATAATAGACAGTAACAGCAGTATACTGTAGGTAGGGGTAAAGTGACTATTTAACAGGATAGATAAGAGACAGTAACAGCAGTATACAGTAGGTAGGTGTAAAGTGACTAGGTAACAAGGTAGAGAGACAGTAACAGCAGAATACTGTAGGTAGGGGTAAAGTTACTAGGTAACAGAATAGATAATAGACAGTAACAGCAGTATACTGTAGGTAGGGGTAAAGTGACTAGGTAACAGGATAGATAATAGACAGTAACAGCAGTATACTGTAGGTAGGGGAAAAGTTACTAGGTAACAGAATAGATAATAGACAGTAACAGCAGTATACTGTAGGTAGGGGTAAAGTGACTAGGTAACAGGATAGATAGACAGTAACAGCGGTATACTGTAGGTAGGTGTAAAGTGGCTAGGTAACAGGATAGATAGACAGTAAAAGCAGTATACTGTAGGTAGGGGTAAAGTGACTAGGAAAGGGATAGATAATAGACAGTAACAGCAGTATACTGTAGGTAGGGGTAAAGTGACTAGGCAACAGGACAGATAGACCGTAACAGCAGTATACTGTAGGTAGGGGTAAAGTGACTCGGTAACAGGATAGATAGACAGTAACAGCACTATACTGTAGGTAGGGGTAAAGTGACTAGGAAAAAGGATAGATATTAGACTGTAACATCAGTATACTGTAGGTAGGGGTAAAGTGACTAGGCAACAGGATAGATAATAGACAGTAACAGCAGTATACTGTAGGTAGGGGTAAAGTGACTATTTAACAGGATAGATAAGAGACAGTAACAGCAGTATACAGTAGGTAGGTGTAAAGTGACTAGGTAACAAGGTAGAGAGACAGTAACAGCAGAATATTGTAGGTAGGGATAAAGTTACTAGGTAACAGGATAGATAGACAGTAACAGCAGTATACTGTAGGTAGGTGTAAAGTGACTAGGTAAAAGGACAGATAATAGACAGTAACAGCAGTATACTGTAGGTAGGGGTAAAGTGACTTGCTAACAGGATAGATAATAGACAGTAACAGCAGAATACTGTAGGTAGGGGTAGAGTGACAAGTTAACATGATAGATAATAGACATTAACAGCAGTAGGTAGGGGAAAAGTGACTAGGTAAGAGGATAGATCATAGACAGTAACAGCAGTATACTGTAGGTAGGGGTAAAGTTACTAGGTAACAGAATAGATAATAGACAGTAACAGCAGTATACTGTAGGTAGGGGTAAAGTGACTAGTTAACAGGATAGATATAGACAGTAACAGCAGTATACTGTAGGTAGGGGTAAAGTTACTAGGTAACAGAATAGATAATAGACAGTAACAGCAGTATACTGTAGGTAGGGGTAAAGTGACTATGTAACAGGATAGATAATAGACAGTAACAGCAGTATACTGTAGGTAGGGAAAGTTACTAGGTAACAGAATAGATAATAGACAGTAACAGCAGTATACTGTAGGTAGGGGTAAAGTGACTAGGTAACAGGATAGATAGACAGTAACAGCGGTATACTGTAGGTAGGTGTAAAGTGGCTAGGTAACAGGATAGATAGACAGTAAAAGCAGTATACTGTAGGTAGGGGTAAAGTGACTAGGAAAGGGATAGATAATAGACAGTAACAGCAGTATACTGTAGGTAGGGGTAAAGTGACTAGGCAACAGGACAGATAGACCGTAACAGCAGTATACTGTAGGTAGGGGTAAAGTGACTCGGTAACAGGATAGATAGACAGTAACATCACTATACTGTAGGTAGGGGTAAAGTGATTAGGAAAAAGGATAGATATTAGACTGTAACATCAGTATACTGTAGGTAGGGGTAAAGTGACTAGGCAACAGGATAGAAACTAGACAGTAACAGCAGTATACTGTAGGTAGGTGTAAAGTGACTAGGTAAGAGGATAGATAGACAGTAACAGCAGTATACTGTAGGTAAGGGTAAAGTGACTAGGTAACAGGATAGATAATAGACAGTAACAGCAGTATACTGTAGGTAGGGGTAAAGTGACTAGGCAACAGGATAGATCATAGACAGTAACAGCAGTATACTGTAGGTAGGGGTAAAGTGACTATTTAACAGGATAGATAATAGACAGTAACAGCAGTATACTATAGGTAGGGGTAAACTGACAAGGTAAAAGGATAGATAAGAGACAGTAACAGCAGTATACAGTAGGTAGGTGTAAAGTGACTAGGTAACAAGGTAGATAGACAGTAACAGCAGTATACTGTAGGTAGGGGTAAAGTGACTAGAAAAGGGATAGATAATAGACAGTAAGAGCAGTATACTGTAGGTAGGGGTAAAGTGACTAGGAAAGGGATAGATAATAGACAGTAACAGCAGTATACTGTAGGTAGGGGTAAAGTGACTAGGAAAGGGATAATAATAGACAGTAACAGCAGTATACTGTAGGTAAGGGTAAAGTGACTAGGAAAGGGATAGATAATAGACAGTAACAGCAGTATACTGTAGGTAGGGGTAAAGTGACTAGGAAAGGGATAGATAATTGACAGTAACAGCAGTATACTGTAGGTAGGGGTAAAGTGACTATTTAACAGGATAGATAATAGACAGTAACAGCAGTATACTATTGTTAGGGGTAAACTGACAAGGTAAAAGGATAGATAAGAGACAGTAACAGCAGTATACAGTAGGTAGGTGTAAAGTGACTAGGTAACAAGGTAGATAGACAGTAACAGCAGTATACTGTAGGCAGGGGTAACGTGACTAGGTAACAGGATAGATACTAGACAGTAGTAGCAGTATACTGTTGGTAGGGGTAAAGTGACTAGGTAAAATAATAGATAATAGACAGTAACAGCAGCATACAGTAGGTAGGGGTAAAGCGAGTAGGTAACAAGGTAGATAGACAGTAGCAGCAGTATATTGTAGGTAGGGGTAAAGTGACTTGCTAACAGGATAGATAATAGACAGTAACAGCAGCATACTATAGGTAGGGGTAAATTGACAAGGTAACAGGATAGATAGACAGTAACAGCAGTATACTGTGGGTAGGGGTAAATTCACTGGGTAACAGGATAGATAATAGACAGTAACAGCAGTTTACTGTAGGTAGGGGTAAAGTGACTAGTTAACAGGATAGATAATAGACAGTAACAGCAGTATACTGTAGGTAGGGGTAAAGTGGTTAGGTAACAGGATAGATAGACAGTAACAGCAGTATACTGTAGGTAGTGGTAAAGTGACTAGTTAACAGGATAGATAATAGACAGTAACAGCAGTATACTGTAGGTAGGGTTAAAGTGACTAGTTAACAGGATAGATAATAGACAGTAAAAGCAGTATACTGTAGGTAGGGGTAAAGTGACATGGTAACAGAATAGATAGACAATAACAGCAGTATACTGTAGGTAGGGGTAAAATGACTAGTTAACAGGACAGATAGACAGAAACAGCAGTATACTGTAGGTAGGGGTAAAGTGACTAGGTAACAGGATAGATGGACAGTAACAGCAGTATACTGTAGGTAGGGGTAAAGTTACTAGGTAACAGGATAGATAATAGACAGTAACTGCAGTATACTGTAGGTAGGGGTAAAGTGACTAGGTAACAGGATAGATAATAGACAGTAACAGCAGTATACTGTAGGTAGGGGTAAAGTGACTAGGTAACAGGATAGATAATAGACAGTAACAGCAGTATACTGTAGGTATGGGTAAAGTGACTAGTTAAAAGGATAGATAGTAGACAGTAACAGCAGTATACTGTAGGTAGGGGTAAAGTTACTAGGTAACAGGATAGATAATAGACAGTAACAGCAGTATACTGTAGGTAGGGGGTAAAGTGACTAGGTAACAGGATAGATAATAGACAGTAACAGCAGTATACTGTAGGTAGGGGTAAAGTGACTAGGCAACAGGACAGATAGAACGTAACAGCAGTATACTGTAGGTAGGGGTAAAGTGAAAAGTTAACAGGATAGATAATAGACAGTAACAGCAGTATACTGTAGGTAGGGGTAAAGTGACTAGTTAACAGGATAGATATAGACAGTAACAGCAGTATACTGTAGGTAGGGGTAAAGTTACTAGGTAACAGAATAGATAATAGACAGTAACAGCAGTATACTGTAGGTAGGTGTAAAGTGACTAGGTAAAAGGACAGATAATAGACAGTAACAGCAGTATACTGTAGGTAGGGGTAAAGTGACTTGCTAACAGGATAGATAATAGACAGTAACAGCAGAATACTGTAGGTAGGGGTAGAGTGACAAGTTAACATGATAGATAATAGACATTAACAGCAGTAGGTAGGGGAAAAGTGACTAGGTAAGAGGATAGATCATAGACAGTAACAGCAGTATACTGTAGGTAGGGGTAAAGTGACTAGGCAACAGGATAGATAATAGACAGTAACAGCAGTATACTGTAGGTAGGGGTAAAGTGACTTGCTAACAGGATAGATAATAGACAGTAACAGCAGCATACTATAGGTAGGGGTAAATTGACAAGGTAACAGGATAGATAGACAGTAACAGCAGTATACTGTAGGTAGGGGTAAAGTTACTAGGTAACAGGATAGATAATAGACAGTAACAGCAGTATACTGTAGGTAGGGGTAAAGTGACATGGTAACAGAATAGATAGACAATAACAGCAGTATACTGTAGGTAGAGGTAAAGTGACTAGTTAACAGGACAGATAGACAGAAACAGCAGTATACTGTAGGTAGGGGTAAAGTGACTAGTTAACAGGACAGATAGACAGAAACAGCAGTACACTGTAGGTAGGGGTAAAGTTACTAGGTAACAGAATAGATAATAGACAGTAACAGCAGTATACTGTAGGTAGGGGTAAAGTTACTAGGTAACAGAATAGATAATAGACAGTAACAGCAGTATACTGTAGGTAGGGGTAAAGTGACTAGTTAACAGGATAGATATAGACAGTAACAGCAGTATACTGTAGGTAGGGGTAAAGTTACTAGGTAACAGAATAGATAATAGACAGTAACAGCAGTATACTGTAGGCAGGGGTAAAGTGACTATGTAACAGGATAGATAATAGACAGTAACAGCAGTATACTGTAGGTAGGGAAAAGTTACTAGGTAACAGAATAGATAATAGACAGTAACAGCAGTATACTGTAGGTAGGGGTAAAGTGACTAGGTAACAGGATAGATAGACAGTAACAGCGGTATACTGTAGGTAGGGTGTAAAGTGACTAGGTAACAGGATAGATAGACAGTAAAAGCAGTATACTGTAGGTAGGGGTAAAGTGACTAGGAAAGGGATAGATAATAGACAGTAACAGCAGTATACTGTAGGTAGGGGTAAAGTGACTAGGCAAAAGGACAGATAGACCGTAACAGCAGTATACTGTAGGTAGGGGTAAAGTGACTCGGTAACAGGATAGATAAGACAGTAACAGCACTATACTGTAGGTAGGGGTAAAGTGACTAGGAAAAAGGATAGATAATAGACTGTAACAGCAGTATACTGTAGGTAGGGGTAAAGTGACTAGGCAACAGGATAGATAATAGACAGTAACAGCAGTATACTGTAGGTAGGGGTAAAGTGACTAGGTAACAGGATAGATAAAGACAGTAACAGCAGTATACTGTAGGTAGGGGTAAAGTGACTAGGTAACAGGATAGATACTAGACAGTAACAGCAGTATACTGTAGGTAGGGGTAAAGTGACTAGGTAACAGGATAGATAAGAGACAGTAACAGCAGTATACTGTAGGTAAGGGTAAAGTGACTAGGTAACAGGATAGATAAGACAGTAACAGCAGTATACTGTAGGTAGGGGTAAAGTGACTAGGCAACAGGATAGATAATAGACAGTAACAGCAGTATACTGTAGGTAGGGGTAAAGTGACTAGTTAACAGGATAGATAATAGACAGTAACAGCAGTATACTGTAGGTAGGGGTAAAGTGACTAGGTAACAGGATAGATAAGAGACAGTAACAGCAGTATACTGTAGGTAGGGGTAAAGTGACTAGTTAACAGGATAGATATAGACAGTAACAGCAGTATACTGTAGGTAGGGGTAAAGTGACTAGTTAACAGGATAGATAATAGACAGTAACAGCAGTATACTGTAGGTAGGGGTAAAGTGACATGGTAACAGAATAGATAGACAGTAACAGCAGTATACTGTAGGTAGGGGTAAAATGACTAGTTAACAGGACAGATAGACAGAAACAGCAGTATACTGTAGGTAGGGGTAAAGTGACTAGGTAACAGGATAGATAGACAGTAACAGCAGTATACTGTAGGTAGGGGTAAAGTTACTAGGTAACAGAATAGATAATAGACAGTAACAGCAGTATACTGTAGGTAGGGGTAAAGTGACTATGTAACAGGATAGATAATAGACAGTAACAGCAGTATACTGTAGGTAGGGTAAAGTTACTAGGTAACAGAATAGATAATAGACAGTAACAGCAGTATACTGTAGGTAGGGGTAAAGTGACTATGTAACAGGATAGATAATAGACAGTAACAGCAGTATACTGTAGGTAGGGGTAAAGTGACTAGGTAACAGGATAGATAATGACAGTAACAGCGGTATACTGTAGGTAGGTGTAAAGTGACTAGGTAACAGGATAGATAGACAGTAAAAGCAGTATACTGTAGGTAGGGGTAAAGTGACTAGGAAAGGGATAGATAATAGACAGTAACAGCAGTATACTGTAGGTAGGGGTAAAGTGACTATTTAACAGGATAGATAATAGACAGTAACAGCAGTATACTATTGTTAGGGGTAAACTGACAAGGTAAAAGGATAGATAAGAGACAGTAACAGCAGTATACAGTAGGTGGGTGTAAAGTGACTAGGTAACAAGGTAGATAGACAGTAACAGCAGTATACTGTAGGTAGGGGTAACGTGACTAGGTAACAGGATAGATACTAGACAGTAGTAGCAGTATACTGTTGGTAGGGGTAAAGTGACTAGGTAAAAGAATAGATAATAGACAGTAACAGCAGCATACAGTAGGTAGGGGTAAAGCGAGTAGGTAACAAGGTAGATAGACAGTAGCAGCAGTATACTGTAGGTAGGGGTAAAGTGACTTGCTAACAGGATAGATAATAGACAGTAACAGCAGCATACTATAGGTAGGGGTAAATTGACAAGGTAACAGGATAGATAGACAGTAACAGCAGTATACTGTGGGTAGGGGTAAATTCACTGGGTAACAGGATAGATAATAGACAGTAACAGCAGTATACTGTAGGTAGGGGTAAAGTGACTAGTTAACAGGATAGATAATAGACAGTAACAGCAGTATACTGTAGGTAGTGGTAAAGTGGCTAGGTAACAGGATAGATAAAGACAGTAACAGCAGTATACTGTAGGTAGTGGTAAAGTGACTAGTTAACAGGATAGATAATAGACAGTAACAGCAGTATACTGTAGGTAGGGTTAAAGTGACTAGTTAACAGGATAGATAATAGACAGTAAAAGCAGTATACTGTAGGTAGGGGTAAAGTGACTTGGTAACAGGATAGATAGACAGTAACAGCAGTATACTGTAGGTAGGGGTAAAATGACTAGTTAACAGGACAGATAGACAGTAACAGCAGTATACTGTAGGTAGGGGTAAAGTGACTAGGTAACAGGATAGATGGACAGTAACAGCAGTATACTGTAGGTAGGGGTAAAGTGACTAGGTAACAGAATAGATATAGACAGTAACAGCAGTATACTGTAGGTAGGGGTAAAGTGACTAGGTAACAGGATAGATAATAGACAGTAACAGCAGTATACTGTAGGTAGGGGAAAGTTACTAGGTAACAGAATAGATAATAGACAGTAACAGCAGTATACTGTAGGTAGGGGTAAAGTGACTATGTAACAGGATAGATAATAGACAGTAACAGCAGTATACTGTAGGTAGGGGTAAAGTGACTAGGTAACAGGATAGATATAGACAGTAACAGCAGTATACTGTAGGTAGGGGTAAAGTTACTAGGTAACAGGATAGATAGACAGTAACAGCAGTATACTGTAGGTAGGGGTAAAGTGACTAGGAAAGGGATAGATAATAGACAGTAACAGCAGTATACTGTAGGTAGGGGTAAAGTGACTAGGCAACAGGACAGATAGACCGTAACAGCAGTATACTGTAGGTAGGGGTAAAGTGACTCGGTAACAGGATAGATAGACAGTAACAGCAGTATACTGTAGGTGGGGGTAAAGTGACTAGGTAACAGGATAGATAATAGACAGTAACAGCAGTATACTGTAGGTAGGGGTAAAGTGACTAGGTAACAGGATAGATAATAGACAGTAACAGCAGTATACTGTTGGTAGGGATAAAGTGACTAGGTAACAGGATAGATAATAGACAGTAACAGCAGTATACTGTAGGTATGAGTAAAGTGACTAGTTAAAAGGATAGATAGTAGACAGTAACAGCAGTATACTGTAGGTAGGGGTAAAGTTAATTGGTAACAGGATAGATAATAGACAGTAACAGCAGTATACTGTAGGTAGGGGGTAAAGTGACTATGTAACAGGATAGATAATAGACAGTAACAGCAGTATACTGTAGGTAGGGGTAAAGTGACTAGGCAACAGGACAGATAAAGACAGTAACAGCAGTATACTGTAGGTAGGGGTAAAGTGACTAGTTAACAGGATAGATAATAGACAGTAACAGCAGTATACTGTAGGTAGGGGTAAAGTGACTAGTTAACAAGATAGATAAGAGACAGTAACAGCAGTATACTGTAGGTAGGGGTAAAGTGACTAGGTAACAGGATAGATAATAGACAGTAACAGCAGTATACTGTAGGTAGGGGTAAAGTGACAAGGTAACATGATAGATAATAGACAGTAACAGCAGTATACTGTAGGTCGGGAAAAGTGACTAGGCAACAGGACAGATAATAGACCGTAACAGCAGTATACTGTAGGTAGGGGTAAAGTGACACGGTAACAGGATAGATAGACAGTAACATCACTATACTGTAGGTGGGGGTAAAGTGACTAGGTAACAGGATAGATAATAGACTGTAACAGCAGTATACTGTAGGTAGGGGTAAAGTGACTAGGCAACAGGATAGATAATAGACAGTAACAGCAGTATACTGTAGGTAGGGGTAAAGTGACTATTTAACAGGATAGATAATAGACAGTAACAGCAGTATACTATAGGTAGGGGTAAACTGACAAGGTAACAGGATAGATAAGAGACCGTAACAGCAGTATACAGTAGGTAGGGGTAAAGTGACTAGGTAACAAGGATAGATAAAGACAGTAACAGCAGTATACTGTAGGTAGGGGTAAAGTGACTAGAAAAGGGATAGATAATAGACAGTAACAGCAGTATACTGTAGGTAGGGGGTAAAGTGACTAGGAAAGGGATAGATAATAGACAGTAACAGCAGTATACTGTAGGTAGGGGTAAAGTGACTAGGAAAGGGATAATAATAGACAGTAACAGCAGTATACTGTAGGTAGGGGTAAAGTGACTAGGAAAGGGACAGATAATAGACAGTAACAGCAGTATACTGTAGGTAGGGGTAAAGTGACTAGGAAAGGGATAGATAATTGACAGTAACAGCAGTATACTGTAGGTAGGGGTAAAGTGACTATTTAACAGGATAGATAATAGACAGTAACAGCAGTATACTATTGGTAGGGGTAAACTGACAAGGTAAAAGGATAGATAAGAGACAGTAACAGCAGTATACAGTAGGTAGGTGTAAAGTGACTAGGTAACAAGGTAGATAGACAGTAACAGCAGTATACTGTAGGTAGGGGTAACGTGACTAGGTAACAGGATAGATACTAGACAGTAGTAGCAGTATACTGTTGGTAGGGGTAAAGTGACTAGGTAAAAGAATAGATAATAGACAGTAACAGCAGCATACAGTAGGTAGGGGTAAAGCGAGTAGGTAACAAGGTAGATAGACAGTAGCAGCAGTATATTGTAGGTAGGGGTAAAGAGACTTGCTAACAGGATAGATAATAGACAGTAACAGCAGCATACTATAGGTAGGGGTAAATTGACAAGGTAACAGGATAGATAGACAGTAACAGCAGTATACTGTGGGTAGGGGTAAATTCACTGGGTAACAGGATAGATAATAGACAGTAACAGCAGTTTACTGTAGGTAGGGGTAAAGTGACTAGTTAACAGGATAGATAATAGACAGTAACAGCAGTATACTGTAGGTAGGGGTAAAGTGACTAGGTAACAGGATAGATAGACAGTAGCAGCAGTATACTGTAGGTAGTGGTAAAGTGACTAGTTAACAGGATAGATAATAGACAGTAACAGCAGTATACTGTAGGTAGGGTTAAAGTGACTAGTTAACAGGATAGATAATAGACAGTAACAGCAGTATACTGTAGGTAGGGGTAAAGTGACTTGGTAACAGAATAGATAGACAATAACAGCAGTATACTGTAGGTAGGGGTAAAATGACTAGTTAACAGGACAGATAGACAGAAACAGCAGTATACTGTAGGTAGGGGTAAAGTGACTAGGTAACAGGATAGATGGACAGTAACAGCAGTATACTGTAGGTAGGGGTAAAGTTACTAGGTAACAGAATAGATAATAGACAGTAACAGCAGTATACTGTAGGTAGGGGTAAAGTGACTATGTAACAGGATAGATAATAGACAGTAACAGCAGTATACTGTAGGTAGGGAAAAGTTACTAGGTAACAGAATAGATAATAGACAGTAACAGCAGTATACTGTAGGTAGGGGTAAAGTGACTAGGTAACAGGATAGATAATAGACAGTAACAGCAGTATACTGTAGGTAGGGGTAAAGTGACTAGGTAACAAGGTAGATAGACAGTAACAGCAGTATACTGTAGGTAGGGGTAAAGTTACTAGGTAACAGGATAGATAGACAGTAACAGCAGTATACTGTAGGTAGGGGTAAAGTGACTAGGAAAGGGATAGATAATAGACAGTAACAGCAGTATACTGTAGGTAGGGGTAAAGTTACTAGGTAACAGGATAGATATAGACAGTAACAGCAGTATACTGTAGGTAGGGGTAAAGTGACTCGGTAACAGGATAGATAGACAGTAACAGCAGTATACTGTAGGTGGGGGTAAAGTGACTAGGTAACAGGATAGATAATAGACAGTAACAGCAGTATACTGTAGGTAGGGGTAAAGTGACTAGGTAACAGGATAGATAATAGACAGTAACAGCAGTATACTGTTGGTAGGGGTAAAGTGACTAGGTAACAGGATAGATAATAGACAGTAACTGCAGTATACTGTAGGTAGGGGTAAAGTGACTAGGTAACAGGATAGATAATAGACAGTAACAGCAGTATACTGTAGGTAGGGGTAAAGTGACTAGGTAACAGGATAGATAATAGACAGTAACAGCAGTATACTGTAGGTAGGGGTAAAGTGACTAGTTAACAGGATAGATAGTAGACAGTAACAGCAGTATACTGTAGGTAGGGGTAAAGTTACTAGGTAACAGGATAGATAATAGACAGTAACAGCAGTATACTGTAGGTAGGGGTAAAGTGACTAGGTAACAGGATAGATAATAGACAGTAACAGCAGTATACTGTAGGTAGGGGTAAAGTGACTAGGCAACAGGACAGATAGAGACGTAACAGCAGTATACTGTAGGTAGGGGTAAAGTGAAAAGTTAACAGGATAGATAATAGACAGTAACAGCAGTATACTGTAGGTAGGGGTAAAGTGACTATTTAACAGGATAGATAAGAGACAGTAACAGCAGTATACAGTAGGTAGGGGTAAAGTGACTAGGTAACAAGGATAGAGAGACAGTAACAGCAGAATACTGTAGGTAGGGGTAAAGTTACTAGTTAACAGGATAGATAGACAGTAACAGCAGTATACTGTAGGTAGGTGTAAAGTGACTAGGTAAAAGGACAGATAATAGACAGTAACAGCAGTATACTGTAGGTAGGGGTAAAGTGACTAGGTGACAGGATAGATAGACAGTAACAGCAGTATACTGTAGGTAGGGGTAGAGTGACAAGTTAACAGGATAGATAATAGACAGTAACAGCAGTATCGGTAGGGGAAAAGTGACTAGGTAACAGGATAGATAATAGACAGTAACAGCAGTATACTGTAGGTAGGGGTAAAGTGACAAGGTAACAGGATAGATAGACAGTAACATCACTATACTGTAGGTAGGGGTAAAGTGATTAGGAAAAAGGATAGATATTAGACTGTAACATCAGTATACTGTAGGTAAGGGTAAAGTGACTAGGCAACAGGATAGATAATAGACAGTAACAGCAGTATACTGTAGGTAGGGGTAAAGTGACTATTTAACAGGATAGATAAGAGACAGTAACAGCAGTATACAGTAGGTAGGTGTAAAGTGACTAGGTAACAAGGTAGAGAGACAGTAACAGCAGAATACTGTAGGTAGGGGTAAAGTGACTAGGTAACAGGATAGATAGACAGTAACAGCAGTATACTGTAGGTAGGGTGTAAAGTGACTAGGTAAAAGGACAGATAATAGACAGTAACAGCAGTATACTGTAGGTAGGGGTAAAGTGACTTGCTAACAGGATAGATAATAGACAGTAACAGCAGAATACTGTAGGTAGGGGTAAAGTGACAAGTTAACATGATAGATAATAGACATTAACAGCAGTAGGTAGGGGAAAAGTGACTAGGTAAGAGGATAGATCATAGACAGTAACAGCAGTATACTGTAGGTAGGGGTAAAGTGACTAGGCAACAGGATAGATAATAGACAGTAACAGCAGTATACTGTAGGTAGGGGTAAAGTGACTTGCTAACAGGATAGATAATAGACAGTAACAGCAGCATACTGTAGGTAGGGGTAAATTGACAAGGTAACAGGATAGATAGACAGTAACAGCAGTATACTGTAGGTAGGGGTAAAGTGACTAGGTAACAGGATAGATAATAGACAGTAACAGCAGTATACTGTAGGTAGGGGTAAAGTGACATGGTAACAGGATAGATAGACAATAACAGCAGTATACTGTAGGTAGAGGTAAAGTGACTAGTTAACAGGACAGATAGACAGAAACAGCAGTATACTGTAGGTAGGGGTAAAGTGACTAGTTAACAGGACAGATAGACAGAAACAGCAGTACACTGTAGGTAGGGGTAAAGTTACTAGGTAACAGAATAGATAATAGACAGTAACAGCAGTATACTGTAGGTAGGGGTAAAGTTACTAGGTAACAGAATAGATAATAGACAGTAACAGCAGTATACTGTAGGTAGGGGTAAAGTGACTAGTTAACAGGATAGATATAGACAGTAACAGCAGTATACTGTAGGTAGGGGTAAAGTTACTAGGTAACAGGATAGATAATAGACAGTAACAGCAGTATACTGTAGGCAGGGGTAAAGTGACTATGTAACAGGATAGATAATAGACAGTAACAGCAGTATACTGTAGGTAGGGAAAAGTTACTAGGTAACAGAATAGATAATAGACAGTAACAGCAGTATACTGTAGGTAGGGGTAAAGTGACTAGGTAACAGGATAGATAGACAGTAACAGCGGTATACTGTAGGTAGGTGTAAAGTGACTAGGTAACAGGATAGATAGACAGTAAAAGCAGTATACTGTAGGTAGGGGTAAAGTGACTAGGAAAGGGATAGATAATAGACAGTAACAGCAGTATACTGTAGGTAGGGGTAAAGTGACTAGGCAACAGGACAGATAGACCGTAACAGCAGTATACTGTAGGTAGGGGTAAAGTGACTCGGTAACAGGATAGATAGACAGTAACATCACTATACTGTAGGTAGGGGTAAAGTGATTAGGAAAAAGGATAGATATTAGACTGTAACATCAGTATACTGTAGGTAGGGGTAAAGTGACTAGGCAACAGGATAGATAATAGACAGTAACAGCAGTATACTGTAGGTAGGGGTAAAGTGACTAGGTAACAGGATAGATAGACAGTAACAGCAGTATACTGTAGGTAGGGGTAAAGTGACTAGGTAACAGGATAGAAACTAGACAGTAACAGCAGTATACTGTAGGTAGGGGTAAAGTGACTAGGTAAGAGGATAGATAGACAGTAACAGCAGTATACTGTAGGTAAGGGTAAAGTGACTAGGTAACAGGATAGATAATAGACAGTAACAGCAGTATACTGTAGGTAGGGGTAAAGTGACTAGGCAACAGGATAGATCATAGACAGTAACAGCAGTATACTGTAGGTAGGGGTAAAGTGACTATTTAACAGGATAGATAATAGACAGTAACAGCAGTATACTATAGGTAGGGGTAAACTGACAAGGTAAAAGGATAGATAAGAGACAGTAACAGCAGTATACAGTAGGTAGGTGTAAAGTGACTAGGTAACAAGGTAGATAGACAGTAACAGCAGTATACTGTAGGTAGGGGTAAAGTGACTAGAAAAGGGATAGATAATAGACAGTAAGAGCAGTATACTGTAGGTAGGGGTAAAGTGACTAGGAAAGGGATAGATAATAGACAGTAACAGCAGTATACTGTAGGTAGGGGTAAAGTGACTAGGAAAGGGATAGATAATAGACAGTAACAGCAGTATACTGTAGGTAGGGGTAAAGTGACTAGGAAAGGGATAGATAATAGACAGTAACAGCAGTATACTGTAGGTAGGGGTAAAGTGACTAGGAAAGGGATAGATAATTGACAGTAACAGCAGTATACTGTAGGTAGGGGTAAAGTGACTATTTAACAGGATAGATAATAGACAGTAACAGCAGTATACTATTGTTAGGGGTAAACTGACAAGGTAAAAGGATAGATAAGAGACAGTAACAGCAGTATACAGTAGGTAGGTGTAAAGTGACTAGGTAACAAGGTAGATAGACAGTAACAGCAGTATACTGTAGGTAGGGGTAACGTGACTAGGTAACAGGATAGATACTAGACAGTAGTAGCAGTATACTGTTGGTAGGGGTAAAGTGACTAGGTAAAAGAATAGATAATAGACAGTAACAGCAGCATACAGTAGGTAGGGGTAAAGCGAGTAGGTAACAAGGTAGATAGACAGTAGCAGCAGTATATTGTAGGTAGGGGTAAAGTGACTTGCTAACAGGATAGATAATAGACAGTAACAGCAGCATACTATAGGTAGGGGTAAATTGACAAGGTAACAGGATAGATAGACAGTAACAGCAGTATACTGTGGGTAGGGGTAAATTCACTGGGTAACAGGATAGATAATAGACAGTAACAGCAGTTTACTGTAGGTAGGGGTAAAGTGACTAGTTAACAGGATAGATAATAGACAGTAACAGCAGTATACTGTAGGTAGGGGTAAAGTGGTTAGGTAACAGGATAGATAGACAGTAGCAGCAGTATACTGTAGGTAGTGGTAAAGTGACTAGTTAACAGGATAGATAATAGACAGTAACAGCAGTATACTGTAGGTAGGGTTAAAGTGACTAGTTAACAGGATAGATAATAGACAGTAAAAGCAGTATACTGTAGGTAGGGGTAAAGTGACATGGTAACAGAATAGATAGACAATAACAGCAGTATACTGTAGGTAGGGGTAAAATGACTAGTTAACAGGACAGATAGACAGAAACAGCAGTATACTGTAGGTAGGGGTAAAGTGACTAGGTAACAGGATAGATGGACAGTAACAGCAGTATACTGTAGGTAGGGGTAAAGTTACTAGGTAACAGAATAGATAATAGACAGTAACAGCAGTATACTGTAGGTAGGGGTAAAGTGACTATGTAACAGGATAGATAATAGACAGTAACAGCAGTATACTGTAGGTAGGGAAAAGTTACTAGGTAACAGAATAGATAATAGACAGTAACAGCAGTATACTGTAGGTAGGGGTAAAGTGACTATGTAACAGGATAGATAATAGACAGTAACAGCAGTATACTGTAGGTAGGGGTAAAGTGACTAGGTAACAGGATAGATAGACAGTAACAGCGGTATACTGTAGGTAGGTGTAAAGTGACTAGGTAACAGGATAGATAGACAGTAAAAGCAGTATACTGTAGGTAGGGGTAAAGTGACTAGGAAAGGGATAGATAATAGACAGTAACAGCAGTATACTGTAGGTAGGGGTAAAGTGACTAGGCAACAGGACAGATAGACCGTAACAGCAGTATACTGTAGGTAGGGGTAAAGTGACTCGGTAACAGGATAGATAGACAGTAACAGCAGTATACTGTAGGTGGGGGTAAAGTGACTAGGTAACAGGATAGATAATAGACAGTAACAGCAGTATACTGTAGGTAGGGGTAAAGTGACTAGGTAACAGGATAGATAATAGACAGTAACAGCAGTATACTGTTGGTAGGGGTAAAGTGACTAGGTAACAGGATAGATAATAGACAGTAACTGCAGTATACTGTAGGTAGGGGTAAAGTGACTAGGTAACAGGATAGATAATAGACAGTAACAGCAGTATACTGTAGGTAGGGGTAAAGTGACTAGGTAACAGGATAGATAATAGACAGTAACAGCAGTATACTGTAGGTATGAGTAAAGTGACTAGTTAAAAGGATAGATAGTAGACAGTAACAGCAGTATACTGTAGGTAGGGGTAAAGTTACTAGGTAACAGGATAGATAATAGACAGTAACAGCAGTATACTGTAGGTAGGGGTAAAGTGACTAGGTAACAGGATAGATAATAGACAGTAACAGCAGTATACTGTAGGTAGGGGTAAAGTGACTAGGCAACAGGACAGATAGAACGTAACAGCAGTATACTGTAGGTAGGGGTAAAGTGAAAAGTTAACAGGATAGATAATAGACAGTAACAGCAGTATACTGTAGGTAGGGGTAAAGTGACTATTTAACAGGATAGATAAGAGACAGTAACAGCAGTATACAGTAGGTAGGGGTAGAGTGAGAAGTTAACATGATAGATAATAGACAGTAACAGCAGTATACTGTAGGTAGGGGTAGAGTGAGAAGTTAACATGATAGATAATAGACAGTAACAGCAGTCGGTAGGGGAAAAGTGACTAGGTAACAGGATAGATAATAGACAGTAACAGCAGTATACTGTAGGTAGGGGTAAAGTGACAAGGTAACAGGATAGATAGACAGTAACATCACTATACTGTAGGTAGGGGTAAAGTGATTAGGAAAAAGGATAGATATTAGACTGTAACATCAGTATACTGTAGGTAGGGGTAAAGTGACTAGGCAACAGGATAGATAATAGACAGTAACAGCAGTATACTGTAGGTAGGGGTAAAGTGACTATTTAACAGGATAGATAAGAGACAGTAACAGCAGTATACAGTAGGTAGGTGTAAAGTGACTAGGTAACAAGGTAGAGAGACAGTAACAGCAGAATATTGTAGGTAGGGATAAAGTTACTAGGTAACAGGATAGATAGACAGTAACAGCAGTATACTGTAGGTAGGTGTAAAGTGACTAGGTAAAAGGACAGATAATAGACAGTAACAGCAGTATACTGTAGGTAGGGGTAAAGTGACTTGCTAACAGGATAGATAATAGACAGTAACAGCAGAATACTGTAGGTAGGGGTAGAGTGACAAGTTAACATGATAGATAATAGACATTAACAGCAGTAGGTAGGGGAAAAGTGACTAGGTAAGAGGATAGATCATAGACAGTAACAGCAGTATACTGTAGGTAGGGGTAAAGTGACTAGGCAACAGGATAGATAATAGACAGTAACAGCAGTATACTGTAGGTAGGGGTAAAGTGACTTGCTAACAGGATAGATAATAGTAACAGCAGCATACTATAGGTAGGGGTAAATTGACAAGGTAACAGGATAGATAGACAGTAACAGCAGTATACTGTAGGTAGGGGTAAAGTTACTAGGTAACAGGATAGATAATAGACAGTAACAGCAGTATACTGTAGGTAGGGGTAAAGTGACATGGTAACAGAATAGATAGACAATAACAGCAGTATACTGTAGGTAGAGGTAAAGTGACTAGTTAACAGGACAGATAGACAGAAACAGCAGTATACTGTAGGTAGGGGTAAAGTGACTAGTTAACAGGACAGATAGACAGAAACAGCAGTACACTGTAGGTAGGGGTAAAGTTACTAGGTAACAGAATAGATAATAGACAGTAACAGCAGTATACTGTAGGTAGGGGTAAAGTTACTAGGTAACAGAATAGATAATAGACAGTAACAGCAGTATACTGTAGGTAGGGGTAAAGTGACTAGTTAACAGGATAGATATAGACAGTAACAGCAGTATACTGTAGGTAGGGGTAAAGTTACTAGGTAACAGAATAGATAATAGACAGTAACAGCAGTATACTGTAGGTAGGGGTAAAGTGACTATGTAACAGGATAGATAATAGACAGTAACAGCAGTATACTGTAGGTAGGGAAAAGTTACTAGGTAACAGAATAGATAATAGACAGTAACAGCAGTATACTGTAGGTAGGTGTAAAGTGACTAGGTAACAGGATAGATAGACAGTAAAAGCAGTATACTGTAGGTAGGGGTAAAGTGACTAGGAAAGGGATAGATAATAGACACTAACAGCAGTATACTGTAGGTAGGGGTAAAGTGACTAGGCAACAGGACAGATAGACCGTAACAGCAGTATACTGTAGGTAGGGGTAAAGTGACTCGGTAACAGGATAGATAGACAGTAACATCACTATACTGTAGGTAGGGGTAAAGTGATTAGGAAAAAGGATAGATATTAGACTGTAACATCAGTATACTGTAGGTAGGGGTAAAGTGACTAGGCAACAGGATAGATAATAGACAGTAACAGCAGTATACTGTAGGTAGGGGTAAAGTGACTAGGTAACAGGATAGATAGACAGTAACAGCAGTATACTGTAGGTAGGGGTAAAGTGACTAGGTAACAGGATAGAAACTAGACAGTAACAGCAGTATACTGTAGGTAGGGGTAAAGTGACTAGGTAAGAGGATAGATAGACAGTAACAGCAGTATACTGTAGGTAAGGGTAAAGTGACTAGGTAACAGGATAGATAATAGACAGTAACAGCAGTATACTGTAGGTAGGGGTAAAGTGACTAGGCAACAGGATAGATCATAGACAGTAACAGCAGTATACTGTAGGTAGGGGTAAAGTGACTATTTAACAGGATAGATAATAGACAGTAACAGCAGTATACTATAGGTAGGGGTAAACTGACAAGGTAAAAGGATAGATAAGAGACAGTAACAGCAGTATACAGTAGGTAGGTGTAAAGTGACTAGGTAACAAGGTAGATAGACAGTAACAGCAGTATACTGTAGGTAGGGGTAAAGTGACTAGAAAAGGGATAGATAATAGACAGTAAGAGCAGTATACTGTAGGTAGGGGTAAAGTGACTAGGAAAGGGATAGATAACAGACAGTAACAGCAGTATACTGTAGGTAGGGGTAAAGTGACTAGGAAAGGGATAGATAATAGACAGTAACAGCAGTATACTGTAGGTAGGGGTAAAGTGACTAGGAAAGGGATAGATAATAGACAGTAACAGCAGTATACTGTAGGTAGGGGTAAAGTGACTAGGAAAGGGATAGATAATTGACAGTATCAGCAGTATACTGTAGGTAGGGGTAAAGTGACTATTTAACAGGATAGATAATAGACAGTAACAGCAGTATACTATTGTTAGGGGTAAACTGACAAGGTAAAAGGATAGATAAGAGACAGTAACAGCAGTATACAGTAGGTAGGTGTAAAGTGACTAGGTAACAAGGTAGATAGACAGTAACAGCAGTATACTGTAGGTAGGGGTAAAGTGACAAGGTAACAGGATAGATAGACAGTAACAGCAGTATACTGTTGGTAGGGGTAAAGTGACTAGGTAAAAGGATAGATAATAGACAGTAACAGCAGCATACAGTAGGTAGGGGTAAAGCGAGTAGGTAACAGGATAGATAGACAGTAGCAGCAGTATATTGTAGGTAGGGGTAAAGTGACTTGCTAACAGGATAGATAATAGACAGTAACAGCAGCATACTATAGGTAGGGGTAAATTGACAAGGTAACAGGATAGATAGACAGTAACAGCAGTATACTGTGGGTAGGGGTAAATTCACTGGGTAACAGGATAGATAATAGACAGTAACAGCAGTTTACTGTAGGTAGGGGTAAAGTGACTAGTTAACAGGATAGATAATAGACAGTAACAGCAGTATACTGTAGGTAGGGGTAAAGTGGTTAGGTAACAGGATAGATAGACAGTAGCAGCAGTATACTGTAGGTAGTGGTAAAGTGACTAGTTAACAGGATAGATAATAGACAGTAACAGCAGTATACTGTAGGTAGGGTTAAAGTGACTAGTTAACAGGATAGATAATAGACAGTAAAAGCAGTATACTGTAGGTAGGGGTAAAGTGACATGGTAACAGAATAGATAGACAATAACAGCAGTATACTGTAGGTAGGGGTAAAATGACTAGTTAACAGGACAGATAGACAGAAACAGCAGTATACTGTAGGTAGGGGTAAAGTGACTAGGTAACAGGATAGATGGACAGTAACAGCAGTATACTGTAGGTAGGGGTAAAGTTACTAGGTAACAGAATAGATAATAGACAGTAACAGCAGTATACTGTAGGTAGGGGTAAAGTGACTATGTAACAGGATAGATAATAGACAGTAACAGCAGTATACTGTAGGTAGGGAAAAGTTACTAGGTAACAGAATAGATAATAGACAGTAACAGCAGTATACTGTAGGTAGGGGTAAAGTGACTATGTAACAGGATAGATAATAGACAGTAACAGCAGTATACTGTAGGTAGGGGTAAAGTGACTAGGTAACAGGATAGATAGACAGTAACAGCGGTATACTGTAGGTAGGTGTAAAGTGACTAGGTAACAGGATAGATAGACAGTAAAAGCAGTATACTGTAGGTAGGGGTAAAGTGACTAGGAAAGGGATAGATAATAGACAGTAACAGCAGTATACTGTAGGTAGGGGTAAAGTGACTAGGCAACAGGACAGATAGACCGTAACAGCAGTATACTGTAGGTAGGGGTAAAGTGACTCGGTAACAGGATAGATAGACAGTAACAGCAGTATACTGTAGGTGGGGGTAAAGTGACTAGGTAACAGGATAGATAATAGACAGTAACAGCAGTATACTGTAGGTAGGGGTAAAGTGACTAGGTAACAGGATAGATAATAGACAGTAACAGCAGTATACTGTTGGTAGGGGTAAAGTGACTAGGTAACAGGATAGATAATAGACAGTAACTGCAGTATACTGTAGGTAGGGGTAAAGTGACTAGGTAACAGGATAGATAATAGACAGTAACAGCAGTATACTGTAGGTAGGGGTAAAGTGACTAGGTAACAGGATAGATAATAGACAGTAACAGCAGTATACTGTAGGTATGGGTAAAGTGACTAGTTAAAAGGATAGATAGTAGACAGTAACAGCAGTATACTGTAGGTAGGGGTAAAGTTACTAGGTAACAGGATAGATAATAGACAGTAACAGCAGTATACTGTAGGTAGAGGTAAAGTGACTAGGTAACAGGATAGATAATAGACAGTAACAGCAGTATACTGTAGGTAGGGGTAAAGTGACTAGGCAACAGGACAGATAGAACGTAACAGCAGTATACTGTAGGTAGGGGTAAAGTGAAAAGTTAACAGGATAGATAATAGACAGTAACAGCAGTATACTGTAGGTAGGGGTAAAGTGACTATTTAACAGGATAGATAAGAGACAGTAACAGCAGTATACAGTAGGTAGGTGTAAAGTGACTAGGTAACAAGGTAGAGAGACAGTAACAGCAGAATACTGTAGGTAGGGATAAAGTTACTAGATAACAGGATAGATAGACAGTAACAGCAGTATACTGTAGGTAGGTGTAAAGTGACTAGGTAAAAGGACAGATAATAGACAGTAACAGCAGTATACTGTAGGTAGGGGTAAAGTGACTTGCTAACAGGATAGATAATAGATAGTAACAGCAGCATACTATAGGTAGGGGTAAATTGACAAGGTAACAGGATAGATAGACAGTAACAGCAGTATACTGTAGGTAGGGGTAAATTCACTGGGTAACAGGATAGATAATAGACAGTAACAGCAGTATACTGTAGGTAGGGGTAAAGTGACTAGGTAACAGGATAGATAGACAGTAACAGCAGTATACTGTAGGTAGGGGTAGAGTGACAAGTTAACATGATAGATAGTAGACAGTAACAGCAGTAGGTAGGGGAAAAGTGACTAGGTAACAGGATAGATAATAGACAGTAACAGCAGTATACTGTAGGTAGGGGTAAAGTGACAAGGTAACAGGATAGATAGACAGTAACATCACTATACTGTAGGTAGGGGTAAAGTGAGTAGGAAAAAGGATAGATATTAGACTGTAACAGCAGTATACTGTAGGTAGGGGTAAAGTGACTAGGCAACAGGATAGATAATAGACAGTAACAGCAGTATACTGTAGGTAGGGGTAAAGTGACTAGGTAACAGGATAGATAGACAGTAACAGCAGTATACTGTAGGTAGGGGTAAAGTGACTAGGTAACAGGATAGAAACTAGACAGTAACAGCAGTATACTGTAGGTAGGGGTAAAGTGACTAGGTAAGAGGATAGATCATAGACAGTAACAGCAGTATACTGTAGGTAGGGGTAAAGTGACTAGGCAACAGGATAGATAATAGACAGTAACAGCAGTATACTGTAGGTAGGGGTAAAATGACTAGTTAACAGGATAGATAGACAGTAACAGCAGTATACTGTAGGTAGGGGTAAAGTGACTAGGTAAAAGGATAGATAATAGACAGCAACAGCAGTATACTGTAGGTAGGGGTAAAGTGACTAGGTAACAGGATAGATAATAGACAGTAACAGCAGTATACTGTAGGTAGGGGTAAAGTGACTAGTTAACAGGATAGATAGACAGTAACAGCAGTATACTGTTGGTAGGTGTAAAGTGACTAGGCAACAGGATCGATGATAGACAGTAACAGCAGTATACTGTAGGTAGGGGTAAAGTGACTAGGTAACAAGGTAGATAGACAGTAACAGCAGTATACTGTAGGTAGGGTTAAAGTGACTAGGTAACAGGATAGATAGACAGTAACAGCAGTATACTGTAGGTAAGGGTAAAGTGACAAGGTAACAGGATAGATAGACAGTAACAGCAGTATACTGTAGGTAGGGGTAAAGTGACTATGCAACAGGATCGATGATAGACAGTAACAGCAGCACGTGGTAAGTGTGAGTGAGTGTGTGTGTGTGTTGTATCAGTATGCATGCAGGATGCCTATGTTTGTCATGTGTTACCATGTCAATGCCAGTAAATGTCATCAGTAGGCTGGCACAACCCTGTTGTAAAAGACCCTCAACAAGGCCCCTGTTGGTACCATGAGTACTCTGCGCCTCTTTATTGTCTCAGTTTAAAATGTAACCCGGCGTTTGTTTATTCAGCATGCAACCTGGGAAGGAACTCTGTCTTTCTCTCTTTCGCTTTCTCTCTCTCTCCTTCTCTTTCTCTCTCCTCTCTCTCACACACTCTCTCTCTGTCCTCATTCCACCCTCTCTCTCTCTTGCTCTCCATATCACCCTCTCTCTGTATATATAGTAGAGACATGATTCAAGTTGCTCGCAGATTGCTGATGGCTTGGTCAAGTTCATGATTAACCTGTCACGCCCTGACCTTTAGAGCCTTTTTTATTCTCTATTTTGTTAAGTCAGGGTGTGACTTGGGTGGGCATATCTAGGTTTCTATTCTTTGTTGGCCTAGTATGGTTCCCAATCAGAGGCAGCTGTTTATCGTTGTCTCTGATTGGGGATCATACTTAGGCAACCCTTTTTCCCACCAGTGATTGTGGGATCTTGTTTGTGTGTGGTTCCTTTCTGCACTGCATATAGCTTTACATTCGTTTTTGTATTTTGTTGTTTTTTCCAGAGTCATTTTTTATAAAAATAAAATGTACGCCTACCACGCATCAGACGAACGTAACAGAAGATCCCACCACCAAAGGACCAAGCAGCGGGACCAGGAGGAGCCGACATCCTGGACATGGGAGGATATCCTGGACGGTAAGGGATCCTGGACGTGGGAAGAGATCCAGGCCGGAAAGGATCGCCTTCCATGGGAGCAGACGGAGGCAGCGAGAGAGGAACGGCGAGGAAAACAGGGATCAAGGAGACGACGGAAGCCCGAGAGGCAGCCTCAAAACAAAAATGGGGGGGGGGGGGGACACGGGGTGGCAATGGGAGCAAAGGTGGGAACAAGAACCAACTCCCTGTAATTATGATGAGGAGTTGGTCACGGTTCAGATAACAAGTTTTCCGGTTCTGCGCACCGTGCTTCCAGTGCGCACCCTTAGCCTGGTGCGTTCTGTGCCTGCTTTCAGGAGTTGCCGTGCTAAGGTGAGCATCTGGCCAGGACGGATTGTTCCGGCTCAGCGGTCCTGGTCTCCAGTGCGTCTCCTCGGCCCAGGATATCCTGCGCCAGCTCTACTCATGGTATCCCCAGTTCGCCAGCACAACCCAGTGTGGCCTTTGCCAGCTCCCCGCACTTGCCGTGCAACAGGGGTTATTCAGCCAGGACGCATTGTGCCAGCTCTACGCTCCAGACCTCCAGTCCGCCTCCATGGCCCAGTGTATCCTGCGCCGGCTCTACGCACTTTCCGAGCTAAAGTGGGTATCCAGCCAGGACGCGTTGGGCCAGCTCCACGCACCCGGCCTCCAGCGACGGTCCCTGGCCCGAAGCCTCCAGTGATGATCAATGGCACGAAGCCTCCAGTGATGATCCATGGCACGAAGCCTCCAGTGGTGATCCATGGCACGAAGCCTCCAGTGATGATCCATGGCACGAAGCCTCCAGTGGTGATCCATGGCCCGAAGCCTCCAATGATGAACCATGGCATGAAGCCTCCAGTGATGATCCATGGCCCGAAGCCTCCAGTGATGATTCATGGCCCGAAGCCTCCAGTGGTGATCCATGGCACGAAGCCTCCAGTGATGATCCATGGCCCGAAGCCTCCAGTGGTGATCCATGGCACGAAGCCTCCAGTGGTGATCCATGGCCCAAAGCCTCCAGTGATGATCCATGGCACAAAGCCTCCAGTGATGATCCATGGCCCGAAGCCTCCAGTGATGATCCATGGCATGAAGCCTGCAGTAATGATCCATGGCCCGAAGCCTCCAGTGGTGATCCATGGCACGAAGCCTCCAGTGATGATCCATGGCACGAAGCCTCCAGTGGTGATCCATGGCCCGAAGCCTCCAATGATGATCCATGGCATGAAGCCTCCAGTGATGATCCATGGCCCGAAGCCTCCAGTGATGATTCATGGCCCGAAGCCTCCAGTGGTGATCCATGGCACGAAGCCTCCAGTGATGATCCATGACCCGAAGCCTCCAGTGGTGATCCATGGCACGAAGCCTCCAGTGGTGATCCATGGCCCAAAGCCTCCAGTGATGATCCATGGCACAAAGCCTCCAGTGATGATCCATGGCCAGTCCAGAGCCTCCAGTAACAGTCGGCAGTCCAGAGCCTCCAGTAACAGTCGGCAGTCCAGAGCCTCCAGCGGGGGTTCCCAGTCCAGAGCCTCTGGTGACGATCCTCGGTCCGGAGTCCCTGGCGACGATGTCTGGTCCCTCCGGCAATGATCCACGGTCCGGTTCCACGGAAGTGGGGGGAGCCTCAAGCGGAGCAGGGTCTGCGTCCCGCACCGGAGTCTCCACCGAGGGGAGATGCCCACCCGGACCCTCCCCTATAGGTTCAGGTTTTGCGGCCGGAGTCCGCACCTTTGGGGGGGGGTATACTGTCACGCCCTGACCTTTAGAGCCTTTTTTATTCTCTATTTTGTTAGGTCAGGGTGTGACTTGGGTGGGCATATCTAGGTTTCTATTCTTTGTTGGCTTAGTATGGTTCCCAATCAGAGGCAGCTGTTTATCGTTGTCTCTGATTGGGGATCATACTTAGGCATCCCTTTTTCCCACCTGTGATTGTGGGATCTTGTTTGTGTGTGGTTGCTTTCTGCACTGCATATAGCTTTACGTTTGTTTTTGTATTTTGTTGTTTTTTCCAGTGTACGCCTACCATGCTGCACCTTGGTCCAGTTCATCAGACGAACGTAACATAACCTTACTGGATGTACACACTATGGTTTCCGTGTGAAGTTATGGAAACATAATTGGTTATTATTGGATAAGAGCAGCAGTAGACCTTGTCCATTTCAGGCATGACAGCCTTGTTACTTCTGTTCATCCTCTGTCTTCATTGCCAGCTGATTCAACGCTCCCATTAGAAACAGACAGAAATAGATAAGAGGGGCCATGTTCATTCACTAGAAGGACATACCATTTTCAACCACAACAACCCTCGGAGAAGCAGAGAGAGAAGGACAGGCCTAAACTATGGACTCATTCCTTACAAAAGGTAAATTGGTTTCTTCCATTCTATTGTTGTGGTTCTCAACAGTGGTTTTCAAGGACTGCAGAGTTTGTAAAGTTTTTTTTTTAAGTATGGCTGTGTCTTTCGAATTGTTTTATCAATCTATTTCTATAAATCAGCATCATCATCATCATCATCATCATCATCAGGGTTGGGGAGTAACTGATTGTAATCTGATTACATTATTTTGTTACTGTAATCAGTTACATTACCAGCGCAAATTTTTGAATCGGATTACAGATACTTTTGAAAATAACTGATAATTGCTTCTTGGATTACTTTTAAATTCAGAAAGGATGTTTGCATCATCACCACCACCAGCACCACCACCATCATCATCATCAACAGCAACAGCAGCAGGAGATTGAACAATGCCTCAAGCCTTTATGAAGTCTAATTCACAAGTATATTTTAGAGTATCTTCTCTATGCTGTATTTACTCAAGTGTGTGTGTGTGTGTGTGTGTGTGTGTGTGTGTGTGTGTGTGTGTGTGTGTGTGTGTGTGTGTGTGTGTGTGTGTGTGTGTGTGTGTGTGTGTGTGTGTGTGTGTGTGTGTGTTTGTCTGCTAAATGACTAAAATGTAAATGTGTGTGATCAGGCCTCATTAATCAGTGTGTGTTTGTCTCTCTGTGTGTGTGTGTTGGTGCATGTGTGCATGTGCGCATGCGTGTGTGTGTGTGTGCATGTGTGTGTGTGAGCAGACAGCCCAACAGAAGCCTGTCTGGCTAGTAGCATGACATGATTCAGCAATCTGTCTCTGTCTGTCTCTGTCTGTCTGTCTGTCTGTCTGTCTGTCTGTCTGTCTGTCTGTCTGTCTGTCTGTCTGTCTGTCTGTCTGTCTGTCTGTCTGTCTGTCTGTCTGTCTGTCTGTCTGTCTGTCTGTCTGTCTGTCTGTCTGTCTGTCTGTCCAATATGAGAGGCTCAAGCTATGGTTCTCCTCCTATACCAACCCCAGCAGATCCTATAGGTTCACAAACTATGATTGAGGAGTTAAGCCACCATCCACATCTGTCCAGGAAGACAGGGCAGGCAGACATACATTTGTCAGGTAGATGTAAAAGCCATGTTAATACAGTTAATTAATACAATGAATACAAATTCTGAAAATACATGAAAAAATATAATATAATGTGGAATAACTCTGCCTCATCCTCAACCATCAACTCTAACTTCCCATCATTTAATGGCCCATGCAGAAGCACTAATTCCCATTGCTGAGATTTGTTTTGAAAACAGGCATATAGTACACAGCATAACATTTCAGCGTAGGTCTGAATATCAAGGAAATGATTTCTGTATTAAACATAGTACTTATTTACCATAGATGGTGGTTGCCTCTGAGTACGCCGACTCCCTGCATTACGAGGATGTTTTTGATCCCTTTTTTAATGCAACTATATGGTAGAAGTTCATTGAGCACGTCTCGGCCGACTGAAATGGGGACGATCCACAGGTCAAAGGATCTCAGAAGCCACCCCATAAGTTCCAATCATAAATTCATAAGGGGCATATTAACATGCTACACACGACGTGAACGGGATACCATAGCAACTGACAGACCATGCAAGTCAAACCTATGACCATATGATTCACTGTATTGTCAAACTACCAAAGATGTATATGTTTTTTCTGGTCTGCTCAATACTACAATAACCTTAGTTCAAGTATGTATATTTTTGCCCATGCTCAAGAAAGAATAGCCGACTTAAATGCATTGCTGCTTCCAATGTGTGTTCCACTCCTACGTCCTGGAATAGTATAGGAGGATATTTTGATTAGAGTTCAAATCAAACTGACATTTATTTAAGATAGTAGTAGCATAATACATTATGTAATTAGCTGTCTTTTTTAATCCTATTTTGTGTTTCTATCAAACACAGGCATCTCTATTTTACTAAAGAGTGTATGTCAGTTTTACTATTTTAGTCTTGCATTTAACAAACAGTAGCTTTCAGAAGACACTTAAATTTGACAATTCATGTGTTTGTGGTCACTGATGGATAGACATAGTTGTGTATTACAATATCTAAGGCTTCCAGTATAAGTATTCATGTTGCTCATACTAGTAGTGTCCATCATTGTGGGACCCATCAAAGCAGCGTTCAGATAAACTTTAGTGGTAGCATCATACCTCACGCTCTAACAAACACACTGATACAGGCACAGTGTTTCTATGGACATCCAATGTATCATACTTTTAAAAGTAGAAACTGCTTCCTATACATGCCAAAAACATATAAGCCTTATGGACTCCGTCCATCTCCCCTAACTCACAGTAAGTGGCATTTTTGTCATGCCAAAATCCCTTCGGAGTTTGCAAGAAAGGCATTTCACTGTAATTGTGCACGTGACATTAAAACTTGAAACTTGAGATGTTGTCAACATTATGTGCTGGAATGTTCCCCACAGCCCTAGTCTCACTATTCAAAGTTAAGTAGCCATGCACTACTTTCAGAAGAGAGAAAGAATCAAAACTGACATGACACAACCACAATATAGAACAGGAGCAAGCAAATTGTAGAAAAAAACCTACTGAGATGGCGACGGTAAAGCTCTCTCTTAGCTTCCTCTCTTCCAGTTGTCTGAAAGTCAGTCTGCAACCGGTCTCCTTCTCCCTTTCCCTCTTCCTCTCCCTCTCTCTTCCTTTCTTCACTCTCTTTCTCTCGCCTCCCTCCCTCTTCCTCTCCCTCTCTCTTCCTCTGCTTCTCTCCTTCCTTTCTTTCACTATTTCTTTGTCACTGTCGTCAGAGTCAGGGTGTTCTGCTCATTCCTGTAGCACTTAAGACATGGAGGGAGAGAATGGAAGAAGAGGGGAGCAGCAGCCACTTTAGAGAAGGGAGGGAGGGGCGCGATGGAGACATATACAGACAGGGAAGAGGGAGGGAGGGGGAAACAGGCAGCGTCTGTGAGGGAGGGAGCGAGAGAGAGAGCTCCTGTTCGAACGTAGCACTGCAGCAGAACACAACCCAGAGAGGAAGACTTACCCTCTCGCCGCTCCCCAACCGCCGTCGGCTCTCCAGACAACCACGGCAGACCCCCAGAGGAACCAACAACGACGACTGCTGCCCTCAGACAGAGAGAGAGAGCAAGAGAGAGAGAGAGAGAGAGCGAGAGGGGAAGAAAGACAGAGATGAACCAAGCCAAGCCCACTGCCAAGCCTAGATTATCTGCCTCTCCGTGCCAGCCAACAACACTCCTTCTGGAATCCTATTCCCCTCCTCACTGTCTCTGTCTACACCTCCCTGTCTCTCACGCCGTCTCTCTCACGTCTCTCTCCTGTATTAATTCAGAGCAGTAGACTGTGTGCAGTAGACTGTGTGCAGTAGACAGTGTGCGGCGCAGGCGGCGGTAGCTCGGCTCTCTCCCCACAGAGAGGTTGTGTAGTCTCTGGAGCGAAGTGTGTGCAGCTGTGTGTGCAGTAGAGAGAGATGTGCCAGGCTAGCTAGTGCCTGTGTTTGATGTTGTATTTGAGAATCCACTAGCTAGTTCACATGGGCACACGATGGAAAATATAAGTCAACACCCAGGACTGTTGTGTATGCGAGGACTGTCCTTATACATTGGGTGTTCATGCATCATATTTCAATTCCCTCTGTTAGTAGTGTTGAAATATAGATTATGGTTGCTATTTAGTTGTACAGGATTATTGCTACTTAAAATGGTAATCTGCAGTTGAAACAAGTGTTTTCCTTGCCACTGTTTTGGTAAAAAGCTGAGGGATGAGGCTGGAGAAATGTCAGCACTCTCAAATTCATAGACAGAGCTATGGAATGCAAGGACTGACCATCCATGATATCAACATTTCTGAGGCTATACAGTGTTTGTTTACATTTACTTTGCCTACAAACATTGGAGTAAAACAAGCTTCTATGTTGGCTTCTGATGGAGTATGACAGAACTAAGCTCAATGGGCATTTGTAAGTTATATTCTTCAATAATCAATGAGTATACATTTCATTAATTTAGTAAGTCCAAAAATGGATGTACCAACTGCGGATTGCCCCTGGAAATATAGCTCCATCAGCTCTACAGTGTAGGCTACAGCCGTGAACTCTAGACAGCTCCTGGTGCTGAAATAGTGTACAGCTCCTGGTGCTGAAACTAGAAGACAGCTCCTGGTGCTGAAACTAGAAGACAGCTCCTGGTGCTGAAACTAGAAGACAGCTTCTGGTGCTGAAACTAGAAGACAGCTTCAGGTGTTGAAACTAGAACACAGCTCCTGGTGTTGAAACTAGAAGACAGCTCCTGGTGCTGAAACTAGAAGACAGCTCCTGGTGCTGAAACTAGAAGACAGCTTCTGGTGCTGAAACTAGAAGACAGCTCCAGGTGTTGAAACTAGAAGACAGCTCCTGGTGTTGAAACTAGAACACAGCTCCTGGTGCTGAAACTGGAAGACAGCTCCTGGTGTTGAAACTAGAAGACAGCTCCTGGTGTTGAAACTAGAAGACAGCTCCTGGTGCTGAAACTAGAAGACAGCTCCTGGTGTTGAAACAAGAAGACAGCTCCTGGTGTTGACACTAGAAGACAACTCCTGGTGCTGAAACTAGAAGACAACTCCTGGTGCTGAAACTAGAAGACAGCTCCTGGTGTTGAAACTAGAAGACAACTCCTGGTGCTGAAACTAGAAGACAACTCCTGGTGCTGAAACTAGAAGACAGCTCCTGGTGTTGAAACTAGAAGACAGCTCCTGGTGCTGAAACTAGTGGAGAGCTCCTGGTGTTGAAACTAGAAGACAGCTCCTGGTGCTGAAACTAGAGGACAGTTCTTGGTGCTGAAAATAGCGGACAGCTCCTGGTGTTGACAATAGTGGACAGTTCCTGGTGTTGAACTAGAGGACAGCTCCTGGTGTTGAGACAAGTGGAGAGCTCCTGGTGTTGAGACTAGTGGACAGCTCCTGGTGTTGAAAATAGTGGACAGCTCCTGGTGTTGAGACAAGTGGAGAGCTCCTGGTGTTGAACTAGAGGACAGCTCCTGGTGTTGAGACAAGTGGAGAGCTCCTGGTGTTGAGACTAGTGGACAGCTCCTGGTGTTGAACTAGAGGACAGCTCCTGGTGTTGAACTAGAGGACAGCTCCTGGTGTTGAGACAAGTGGAGAGCTCCTGGTGTTGAACTAGTGGACAGCTCCTGGTGTTGAAATTAGTGGACAGCTCCTGGTGTTGAGACAAGTGGAGAGCTCCTGGTGTTGAACTAGAGGACAGCTCCTGGTGTTGAAACTAGTGGACAGCTCCTGGTGTTGAGACTAGTGGACAGCTCCTGGTGTTTAAAGTAGAGGAGAACTCCCAGCTCCCCTGTTCCACTCTACTGACAGACCCTGGTGTTGAACCACTGAACCAACCAATCCTGTCAACAGAGCAGAGCACTGAAAACAACCATTAAAACTCAGCACTCTCAAGGGAGCGAGACTACAGCAGCTAGACTAGAGGGTTGTGTTCCCTTAGAGCAGGGTTTGAGCTGAGGTGGTTAGTATACAGTAGAATAGTGAGGCTCTGGGCTTTGCGTTGGTCGTGTCTAATGGCAGCTGTCGGAGAAATGCCATTCTAATCACATTAACGGGCTTAATCAGTTAATTACCAGCAGGGAAATGTCACAATGGTGAACAGCAAATGAAGAGGCTAATTAATGCAAAGGGAAACTGACAAAATCTCCTGAAAACAGAGGTTGGATGGTCCAGCTGTGAAAGTGATGAAAAGGTTTGACTTTAACTGCCTGGCCTCACTACCCCCTTCACTACACCAATGAACAGCCATTTTGACTGCATTATTCTAACAGTGTAATACATTTCATATGTGCTATCGGAAAAATGTTCCTTTGATTGTCTTTATGAAAGTCTTGGGTAAGGTTAAAATATTATTATTATATACACTACCGGTCAAATGTTTTAGAACACCGACTCATTCAAGGGTTTTTCTTTATTGTACTATTTTCTACATTGTAGAATAATAGTTAAGACATCAAACCTATGAAATAACATATATGGATTCATGCAGTAACCAAAAAAGTGTTAAATAAATCTAAATATATTTTATATTGGACAATCTTCAAATAGCCACTCTTTGCCTTGATGACAGCTTTGCACACTCTTGGCATTCTCTCAACCAGCTTCATGAGTTAGTCACCTGGAATGCATTTAAATTAACACGGTACCTTGTTAAAAGTTAATTTGTGGAATTTCTTTCCTAATGTGTTTGAGTCAATCAGTTGTTTCTGACAAGGTAGGGGAGTATACAGAAGATAGCCCTATTTGGTAATAGACCAAGTCCATATTATGGCAAGAGCAGCTCAAATTAGCAAAGAGAAAAGACAGTCCATCATTATTTAAAGACATGAAGGTCAGTCAATATGGAAAACTTCAAGAACTTTGAACATTTCTTCAAGTTTAGTTTAAAAAAACATCAAGCGCTATGATGAATCTGGCTCTCATAACGACCGCCACAGGGAAGGAAGACCCAGAGTTACCTCTGCTGCAGAGGAGAAGTTCATTAGAGTTACCAGCCTCAGAAATTGCAGCCCAAATAAATGCTTCACAGAGTTCAAGTAACAGACACATCTCAACATCAACTGTTCAGAGGAGACTGCGTGAATCAGGCCTTCATGGTCAAATTGTTGCAAAGAAACTACTATTAAAGGACACTAATAAGAAGAAGAGCCTTGCTTGGGCCAAGAAACATGAGCAATGGATATTAGACCGGTGGAAATCTGCCCTTTGGTCTGATGAGTCCAAATTTTGGTTCCAACCGCCATGTCTTTGTGAGACGTGGTGTGGGTGAATGGATGATCTCTGCATGTGTATTTCCACTGTAAAGCATGGAGGAGGAGGTGTTATGGTGTGGGGGTGCTTGCTGGTGATACTGTCTATGCTTTATTTATAATTCAAGGCACACTTAACCAGCATGGCTACCACAGCATACTGCAGCGATACACCATCCCATCTGGTTTGGGCTTAGTGGGACTATCATTTGTTTTTCAACAGAACAATGACCCACCACACCTCCAGGCTGTGTAAGGGCTAATTTACCAAGAAGGAGAGTGATGGAATGCTGCATCTGATGACATGGCCTCCACAATCTCCCGACCTCAACCAAATTGTGATGGTTTGGGATGAGTCGGACCGCAGAGTGAAGGAAAAGCAGCCAACAAGTGCTCAGCATATGTAGGAACTCCTTCAAGGCTGTTGGAAAAGCATTCCAGGTGAAGCTGGTTGAGAGAATGCCAAGAGTGTGCAAAGCTGTCATCAAGGCAAAGGGTGTTTAACACTTTTTTGGTTACTACATGATTCCATATGTGTTATTTCATAGTTTTGAAGTCTTCATTGTTACTATACAACGTAGAAAATAGTAAAAAATTAAGAAAAACCCTACAATGAGTGTCACACCCTGATCTGTTTCACTTGTCTTTGTGATTGTCTCCACCCCCCCTCCAGGTGTCGTCCATTCTCCCCATTATCCCCTGTGTATTTATACCTGTGTTCTCTGTTTGTCTGTTACCAGTTTGTCTTGTTTATCAAGCCAACCAGCGTTTTTGTGTCAGCTCCTGCTTTCCCCAGTCTCTCTTTTCTCGTCCTCCTGGTTTTTGACCCTTGCCTGTCCTGACCCTGTACCCACCCGCCTGACCACTCTGCCTGACCCTTAGCCTGCCTGTCGTCCTGTACCTTTGCCCCTGTTGCTGTAATAATTTTCAGCAACGACCGGGCCACGTCGCTTCCTCCGCAACGATCCTATGACTGCGGGATTGACCGTCTCCCTAGCACCACGCCACCCCGGACACGTCTGTACTCTCTGTCGGGACTGGAGACCAAGGCTATATTGGGGACTCCCTAGCGATTGGATTTATCCATCCCTCTTCCTCTCCCCTGGCGCATGGTTCTTCTTCGTGGAGAAAAAGGACAATACCCTGTGCCCGTGCAGCTCCCTAAACAATTGTTGGTCGACACACAGATTGTAACTGAGAGCACCTCCATTCTGAAAGCCTTGAACCAGCATTTTTTTAGATGCAGGCAGTTTATTTGAAAAGGTCAAAGGTATAATTGAGCCCCCTATAAATTTACCTGACACCCCTGTGCACTCCTTCACCAGGTTCTCCTTTTCATCCTTCTCTGTTTCAGAAGTGTGTAAAGCCCTGAAAGAAATTGATTAAAAAAATCCCCTGGCCCTGATGAACTAGGCCTCCTACACCTAGCCGCAGACATCATTACTCCCCCTTAACATGTATTTTTAACCTTACGCTTGATGTTAAGGAAATCCCCAAGTTATGGAAATCTGCTTTTGTACTGCCTCTCCTGAAAGGTGGAGATCCCTCGCTACTTGACAACTATCGACCCATATAAAAATTGTCTGTACTATCAAAGGTACTGGAGTCCTTAGTTAGTAGGCAGCTAAAGACCTACTTCCAAGAAAACAACATCTTAAATGGAATGCCATCAGGTTTTAGATCTGGCCACAGCACTGTTTCAGCAACATTGAAGGTTTTAAATGACATCCACTGTGCTCTTGATAAGAAGTTACATTGTGTGTCTGTTTTTATTTATTTGTCGAAGGCTTTTGACACCGTGGACCATGCTGTGTTAGTGCAAAGGTTAACATGTTGTGGAATTACTGGTCATGCTCTAGAGTGTTTTTTAAATTACCTATCAAATCGTACACAATGTGTAATGGCAGATGACTGTAAATCTGAGGCCATAGAGGTGTGCTCAGGTGTTCCGCAAGGTTCTATTTTGAGCCCACTGTTGTTCATTTTGTATATCAACAACATTGGGGATCTTATTGAAACAGCAGATGTTCATTTTTATGCAGATGATACTGTTCTTTATTCAAGTGGTAGTAGTTTATCTTTAGCTTTTGAAAATGCCCAAAGAGCATTTAACATTATACAACAGAATCTGTGTGATTTAAAGCTTATTCTAAATTCGGGTTAAACAAAATGCATGGTATTTTCAAATGCCAGGCATGTTATAAATCATGTCATTGCTACATTGGCTGGACATACTTTAGAGCATGTTAAAGTGTACACATATTTGGGTGTGTGGGTTGATGATAAGCTGAGCTTCACTGTGCATGTAGAGAACTTGATAAGGAAGCTCAAGCTGAAAATAGGATTTTATTACCGGCATAAAGCTTGTTTTTCTTTTGAGGCCAGGAAGGAGCTGGTACGATGTACATTACTGTCGGTTTTAGATTTTAGTGATGTTATATACACTGCTCAAAAAAATAAAGGGAACACTTAAACAACACAACGTAACTCCAAGTCAATCACACTTCTGTGAAATCAAACTGTCCACTTAGGAAGCAACACTGATTGACAATACATTTCACATGTTGTTGTGCAAATGGAATAGACAACAGGTGGAAATTATAGGCAATTAGCAAGACACCCCCAATAAAGGAGTGGTTCTGCAGGTGGTGACCACAGACCACTTCTCAGTTCCTATGCTTCCTGGCTGATGTTTTGGTCACTTTTGAATGCTGGTGGTGCTTTCACTCTAGTGGTAGCATGAGACGGAGTCTACAACCCACACAAGTGGCTCAGGTAGTGCAGCTCATCCAGGATGGCACATCAATGCGAGCTGTGGCAAGAAGGTTTGCTGTGTCTGTCAGCGTAGTGTCCAGAGCATGCAGGCGCTACCAGGAGACAGGCCAGTACATCAGGAGACGTGGAGGAGGCCGTAGGAGGGCAACAACCCAGCAGCAGGACCGCTACCTCTGCCTTTGTGCAAGGAGGAGCAAGAGGAGCACTGCCAGAGCCCTGCAAAATGACCTCCAGCAGGCCATAAATGTGCATGTGTCTGCTGAAACGGTCAGAAACAGACTCCATGAGGGTGGTATGAGGGCCCGACGTCCACAGGTGGGGGTTGTGCTTACAGCCCAACACCGTGCAGGACGTTTGGCATTTGCCAGAGAACACCAAGATTGGCAAATTCGCCACTGGCACCCTGTGCTCTTCACAGATGAAAGCAGGTTCACACTGAGCACGTGACAGACATGACAGTCTGGAGACGCCGTGGAGAACGTTCTGCTGCCTGCAACATCCTCCAGCATGACCGGTTTGGCGGTGGGTCAGTCATGGTGTGGGGTGGCATTTCTTTGGGGGCCGCACAGCCCTCCACGTGCTCGCCAGAGGTAGCCTGACTGCCATTAGGTACCGAGATGAGATCCTCAGACCCCTTGTGAGACCATATGCTGGTGCGGTTGGCCCTGGGTTCCTCCTAATACAACACAATGCTAGACCTCATGTGGCTGGAGTGTGTCAGCAGTTCCTGCAAGAGGAAGGCATTGATGCTATGGACTGGCCCGCCCGTTCCCCAGACCTGAATCCAATTGAGCACATCTGGGACATCATGTCTTGCTCCATCCAACAACGCCACGTTGCACCACAGACAGTCCAGGAGTTGGTGGATGCTTTAGTCCAGGTCTGGGAGGAGATCCCTCAGGAGACCATCCGCCACCTCATCAGGAGCATGCCCAGGCGTTGTAGGGAGGTCATACAGACACGTGGAAGCCACACACACTACTGAGCCTCATTTTGACTTGTTTTAAGGACATTACATCAAAGTTGGATCAGCCTGTAGTGTGGTTTTCCACTTTAATTTTGAGTGTGACTCCAAATCCAGACCTCCATGGGTTGATAAATTGGATTTCCATTGATTATTTTTGTGTGATTTTGTTCTCAGCACATTCAACTATGTAAAGAAAAAAGTATTTAATAAGATTATTTCATTCATTCAGATCTAGGATGTGTTATTTTAGTGTTCCCTTTATTTTTTGAGCAGTGTATATGCAGGCCTCAGCCACTACCCTGAGAGCACTTGATTTAGTGTATCATGCAGCCCTCAGGTTCATTACAAATCAGAAACGTCCAACACATCATTGTGAACTCTACAGCGCTGTTGGCTGGTCGTCATTGACCTTGCGTAGGCTTAAACACTGGTATACACTGATTTACAAGGCCATATTGGGTAAAATGCCATTTTATATCTGTTCTTTTTTAGTCAGGTCAGTAAATAAATATCAATTACGGTCCCATTCTGATTTGCTTCTAACAGTACCAAAAATTAGAACAGGTCATGGTAGAAATAGTTTTAGTTAGCACCGTGATCCTGGAATTCTCTCCTGAACATTTTAAAATGTGATGATCTAGTTTTGTTGGTGGAGTTTAAACACTTGATCGATGTATATATCATAGAAGAGTGTAATTGTTTTTAGGCCAGCTGTTTTTAGTCAAGATGTTTGTGTTTTTAATGTAATATGTAATTGTTGTACTGTATGTGTGTTTACAGTTTTGTTTAATGTTGTGTTAGTGTATGTAAGTTGTTTTGTCTGAAACGTTGTTCCCCCTGCTGCTATTGGACCAGGTCTCTCTTGGAGAAGACATATTATCTCAATGAGAAAAAACCTGTATAAATAAAAGTAAAATAAAAAAATAAAAAAATAAAATGGACTACTGGGGACTCAATGACATTGCGGTTAACAACCGTTACCCGCTACCACTCATCTCCTCAGCCTTCGAGCCGTTCCAGAGGGCCACTGTGTTTTTCAAGCTGGATTTACGGAACGCCTACCACCTGGTGCTGATACGAGAGGGGGATGAGTGGAAGACCGCCTTCTACACAGCCAGTGACCTCTACGAGTTTCTGGTCATTCCCTTTGGCCTCACCAACACCCCTGCTGTGTTCCAGGCTCTGGTGAATGATGTCCTCCGTGACATGTTGAACCGGTTCGTCGTTGTCTACATTGATGACATCCTCGTCTTCTCCCGCTCCCTTCAAGAACACATTCTCCACATCCGGCAGGTACTTCAACACCTCCTGGAGAATCAGCTGTTTGTGAAGGTGGAGAAGTGCGAGTTCCATCGCTCCACCATCCCCTTTCTGGGTTACAACATCTCTGCTGGGAGTGTCCAGATGGATCCCGGGAAGGTGAGAGCAGTGATGGATTGGCATCAGCCTTCGTCCAGGGTGCAGCTGCAACATTTCCTGGGGTTCGCCAACTTCTATCGCCACTTTATTGGTGTAACAGCACCCTGGCTTCCCCCGTCAGCATTCACCTCGCCTAAGATTCCGTTCACATGGTCTCCAGCTGCTGATCGTGCGTTCCGGGACCTCAAACACCGCTTCACCACTGCTCCCATCCTGCTCCCATCCTGACCTATCTTGTCAGTTTGTGGTGGAGGCTGATGCCTTGGATGTCGGAGTGGGGGCTGTCCTATCCCGGTGTTCTGCCCTTGACCACAAGCTACATCCCTGTGCCTTCTTCTCCCATCGCCTCAACGCCAAAGAAAGGAATTACGATGTGGGGAATCGTGAGCTTCTTGCGATGAAGATGGCATTGGAGGAATGGAGGCACTGGCTGGAGGGGGCGGAACATCCGTTCATCGTGTGGACTGACCACAAGAACCTGGAGTATCTCCACACCGCCAAGCGCCTCAACTCCAGGCAAGCTAGATCGGCCCTGCTGTTCACACAGTTCAACTTCTCCCGCTCATACTGGCCGGGATCTAAGAATGTCAAGCCAGATGCACTGTCTCGCCGCTCTAGCCCCATGATTACTACCCCAGAACCCGAGACCATCCTTCCCACTTCATGCCTGGCGACAGTACTCAGCTGGGGAATAGGGAAGCATGTCCGTGAGGCGCTGCGATCCGAGCTGAGCCCCTGATAACCACATGTTTATTTTTGACGTCGGCCCACTCCTCCAGACTTTCCTATGACACCCGGGGGCCAGTTGGACCCTGGCCTTTGTGCGACAGCGCTTTTGCCGGCCTACTATGGTTCCTGACGTGTCCGCATTTGTCGATGCTTGCATGGCGTGTGCACAGAACAAGACTCCTTGGCAAGCTCCAGCTGGTCTCCTACGGAGGACCAGTATGGAAAAAAAATGTTTTTATGAAATGTATGCATTCACTACTGTAAGTCGCTCTGGATAAGAGCGTCTGCTAAATGACTAAAATGTAAATGTAAATGTACAACCTCTGCCTGTCCCCCAACACCCCTAGTCTCACATTTTCCTGGACTTGTCACGGGTCTTCCCCTGTCTGATGGCAGCACCGCCATCCTGATCATGGTGGATTGGTTTTCCAAAGCCGCCCACTTCATTCCTCACATCTTCCGGATCCATGGCCTGCCCGTGGACATGGTCTCCGACCGGGGTCCTCAGTTCTCGTCCCAGTTCTGGAAGGCATTCTGCACCCTCATTGTGTCGTCGGCCAGCCTGTCCTCCGGGTTCCACCCCAGTCCAACGGCCAGTCAGAGAGAGCCAACCAGGACCTCGAAACTACCCTGCGCTGCCAAATCCACCACCTGGAGCCAGCAGCTTGTGTGGGTCGAATATACCTGCAACACCCTTCCCTGCTCTGCCACGGGCCTATCTCCCTTTGAGTGTTCCCTGGGGTATCAGCCCCCGCTCTTCCCTGAGCAGGAATAGGAGGTTGGCATACCTTCTGCCCAGATGTTTGTCCGCCGCTGTCGTTGTACCTGGAGGAGAGCCCGATCGGCCCTCCTCAAGACCATCTCCAGATATCAACAACAAGAAGATCACCATCGGACCTCCCCGGTATCGTCTAAAGCAGAAGGTATGGCTGTCCACCCGGGATCTGCCCCTACGGGTGGAGTCTCGCAAACTGTCCCCCTGGTTTATTGGCCCTTTCCCCATCTTCAAGATCATTAGCCCCTCTGCTGTCTGCCTTCTGTTGCCCTGTATCCTTTGTATTCATCCTACATTCCATGTACTGTCCCACCCTGATCTGTTTCACCTGTCTTTGTGATTGTCTTGAAGTCGGAAGTTTACATATACCTTAGCCAAATACATTTAAACTCAGTTTTTCACAATTCCTGACATTTAATCCTAGTAAAAATTCCCTGTCTTAGGTCAGATAAGATCACCACTTTATTTTAAGAATGTGAAGTAGAGAGAATCAGAATAATAGTAGAGAGAATGATTTATTTCAGCTTTTATTTCTTTCATCACATTCCCAGTGGGTCAGAAGTTTACATACACTCAATTAGTATTTGGTAGCATTGCCTTTAAATTGTTTAACTTGGGTCAAATATTTCGGGTAGCCTTCCACAAGCTTCCCACAATAAGTTGGGTGAATTTTGGCCCATTCCTCCTGACAGAGCTGTTGTAACTGAGTCAGGTTTTTAGGCCTCCTTGCTCGCACACACTTTTTCAGTTCTGCCCCAAAATGTTCTATAGGATTGAGGTCAGGGCTTTGTGATGGCCTCTCCAATACCTTGACTTTGTTGATCTTAAGCCATTTTGTCACAACTTTGGTAGTATGCTTGGGGTCATTGTCCATTTGGAAGACCCGTTTGCGACCAAGCTTTAACTTCCTGACTGATGTCTTGAGATGTTGCTTCAATATATCATAATTTCCCTGCCTCATGATGCCATCTATTTTGTGAACTGCGCCAGTCCCTCCTGCAGCAAAGCACCCCCACAACATGATGCTGTGCTTCACGGTTGGGATGGTGTTCTTCGGCTTGCAAGCCTCCCCCTTTTTCCTCCAAACATAATGATGGTCATTATGGCCAAACAGGTCTATTTTTGCTTCATCAGACAAGAGGACATTTCTCCAAAAAGTACAATCTTTGTCCCCATGTACAGTTACAAACCGTAGTCTGGCTTTTCTATGGTGGTTTTGGAGCAGTGGCTTCTTCCTTGCTGAGCGGCCTTTCAGTTTATGTCGATATAGGACTCGTTTTACTGTGGATATAGATACTTGTTGTAATGGCTGTTGCAGGGAGCAGACCAAGGCTCAGCGTGTTGAGTGCTCATCATAAACTTTTAATAGAACACTTTAAACAAAACAAGCAAATGAACGACAGCCAAACAATTCTGTCAGGAACATCAACTAAACCGAAAGTAACCACCCACAAAACCCAAAGGAAAACAGGTTGCCTAAGTATGGCTCCCAATCAGAGACAACGATAGACAGCTGTCCCTGATTGAGAGCCATACCCGGCCAAAACAAAGATATACAGAAAACATAGAAAACGGAACATAGAATGCCCACCCTAGTCACACCCTTTTATGGCCAGGGCGTGACACTAGTGTACCTGTTTCCTCAATCATCTACACAAGGTCCTTTGCTGTTGTTCTGGGATTGATTTGCACGTGGTACCTTTAGGTGTTTGGAAATTGCTCCCAAGGATGAACCAGACTTGTGGAGGTCTACAATTCTTTTCTGAGGTCTTGGCTTATTTCTTTTGATTTTCCCATGATGTCAAGCAAAGAGGCACTGAGTTTGAAGGTAGGCCTTGAAATACATCCACAGGTACACCTCCAATTGACTCAAATTATGTCAATTAGACTATCAGAATCTTCTAAAGCCACGACATTTTCTGGAATTTTCCAAGCTGTTTAAAGGCACAGTCAGCTTAGTGTATGTAAACTTCTGACCCACTGGAATTGTGATACAGTGAAATAATCTGTCTGTAAACAATTGTTGGAAAAATTACTTGTGTCATGCACAAAGTAGATGTCCTAACCGACTTGCCAAAACTATAGTTTGTTAACAAGAAATTTGTGGAGTGGTTGAAACAGGTTTTAATGACTCCAGCCTAGGTGTATGTAAACTTCCGACTTCAACTGTATACTTTCTGAAGGCACTGTATCTGATAATTCCAAAAATATCTTTCATGAAAAATATTGACTCAACATTCTCTACCCCATGATACATCTCTGGGCTGAAAAGTGTCCCTATCGGGAGGTGTGTGTTTGTGATGTATTGTACTGTTCAAAGACAACGTTCCCCTTCAATGCTTCCTTGAAAATAGGCAGATCGATAAGCCATCGTGCTCCAGAGTGTTCCTGGCACATACACACGTACGCTCGCACACACACTTACCTGCGCACACACATACATGAATCATACCCAGCAAATACACTCGGAACGAGGATGAGCTCGGTTTGTTGTTTGTAAAGTTTTAACCTCTTAAAAGTCTCTAAAAAAGTGTTCTATTGAAAAAGTTTGGTTACCTTTTGAATTTGGATCCCGTGACTCGGTTGGCCTCAGTTGCTGGGACCATTACATCTGTCAAGGGATCCTGCCAACCAAATGTTTGAAGAACTGCTTGCCATAGCAGCTGTCCTAGCTTCTAACTAGCTATCAAGCTAGCAACGTTTCATTGACAGCTTGAACACAGCCCACGACGCGGTTAGCCCTTGTTAATGGGACCACGGATTGTCCCGGGCTTGTGTCTGTCTAAATCCCAGTAGTTTGTTGCTGTTTACATCTGCCCTTTGACCTGCCCTGTCTGGAACTGCGTTGAGTACCAGCGTTACCATACGTTGCTACCATGGCATCCAAAACCAAAGGTGGGAGTTATGGAGAGGACAATGTTTATCACAGTTAAAGGATCTTTCCTTCATCTAGCTATGTATAGGGTGTAATCATTAGTCCAACAGCTACAAACGAGAGCTTCTATTGGACAAATTCAGGTATGTTTATCCCTGTTTTGTTCTGTTTGGTTCCGTTTAAGAAATGTTTTTCAACAAAATCGGCAGAATCAATGCACCCCTGATCACGCATAATCACAGTTCACTTTCATAGCAGCCACGTTGAATTCCTTCTCGCATCTATGCGCTCTCCTTCTCTCACCTCTTCCCTTCGCTTGTGGACTTCAATGCACAACACATTCGCTGTATGTGACCAGGCAAAAAAAACGTTCCCAACCAAAGCGCTACACACAGCCTACATTGTTGTCACCATATTAGCTAAAGTAACGTCATAGTCAGCATAGCTAATATAACTAATGCGTTAGTAAACCCGCTACAATCATGCAGTAACGTTAGTTTCACAGTCAGTAACCAGTTACACCGACGTGCCCTGGTGGCAACAAATTAGTAATACCAAAAGTTTACCTTTACTTGGAAGAGTTCCAGTGTTGTGTTGTAAAGTCATAGCCAGGTAGCTAACATAGCAACCCTCTGTTTGAGCAGGATGTTTCAGTAGGCTAAACTTGCTAGCTGCATTTGCTAGCTAAGTAAATGTAACTGAAAGTATTTTTTTAAAATGATGAAATCTCTCTTTATCTCTATTTCTTTCTTCCTTCATTTTGGAAGAAATGAATTTGTTCAAAACTGATCAACTATTGTCTTTCTCTCTCTTTGAGTCAGCTACTCAGCACATTTTATACACTGCAGTGCTAGCTAGCTATAGCTTATGCTTTCAATACTAGATTAATTCTCTGATCCTTTGACTGGGTGGACAACATGTCAGTTCATGCTACAAGAGCTCTTATAGGCTGGAGGACGTCCTCTGGAAGTTGTCATAATTACTGTGTATATCTATGGAAGGGGGGTGAGAACCATGAGCCTCCTAGATTTTGTATTGAAGTCAATGTCCCCAGAGGAAGACGGAAGCCAGCTGTCCTCCGACTACATCATGGTGATACCCTAGAGGGTGCTGTTGAGACTACTGTAGACCTTCATTGCAAAATAGTGTGTTTTAATAAGCAATTTGGTAAAGTGATTATATTTAGTACAGTTTATCTAAAAATGCAAACTTTTTAGGATGGTCCTCCCTTTCCTCCTCTGAGGAGCCTCCACTGGTATATATAGGCCTAATAGTACATAACAATAATACATAATTGACCATTACCAGCTAGACCAGGATGATTTAGGCTAGTTAGCAAGCTGACTACCAGCCTGAGCTTTCAAAAGTCATAGATATTAGCTAATTAGATTGCTACCTATCAGGTAGGGTTAGGCTTCAGGCTTAGGCTACATTCATTCTTGCAATCAACAGCTAGCAGGCTAACAAATTCTCTTCAAATTGACAATATTAGCATTTTATTTTGTACAGTTTTTGAAGACAACACTAACATCAAAAATCCAAGAGAAGAGCTAAATCAAGTAGATACTGTGCATTTGGAAGGTTTTCAGACCCCTTGAATTTTTCCAAATGTTATTACATTACAGCCGCATTCTAAAATGTATTAAATGTTTTTTTCCTTATTAATCAGCACACAATACCCCATAATGACAAAGCAAAAACAGTTTTTTAGACATTTTTACAAATGTATAAAAGAATTCAAACAGAAATACCTTATTTACATAAGTATTCAGACCCTATGCTATGAGACACGAAATTGAGCTCAGGTGCATCCTGTTTCCATTGATCATCCTTGATTTCTTCAACTTGATTGGAGCCCATCTGTGGTAAATTTAATTGATTGGACATGATTTGGAAAGGCACACACCTGTCTATATAAGGTCCCAAAGTTGACAGTGCATGTCAGAGCAAAAACCAAGTCATGAGGTCGAAGAAATTGTCCGTAGAGCTCCGAGATGGGATTGTATGAAAGCACAGATCGGGGGAAAGGTACCAAAACATTTCTGCAGCATTGAAGGTCCCCAACAACACGTGGCCTCTATCATCTTTAAATGGAAGACGTTTGGAACCACCAAGACAATTCTTAGAGCTAGCCACCTGGCCAAACTGAGCAATCGGGGTAGACAGGCCTTGGTCAGGGAGGTGACCAAGAACCCGATGGTCACACTGACAGAGCTCCAGAGTTCCTCTGTGGAGATGGGAGAACCTTCCAGAAGGATCTTTGCAGCACTCCATCAATCAGGCCTTTACGGTAGAGTGGCCAGATGGAAGCCACACTTCAGTAAAAGGCACATGACAGCCCGCTTGGAGTTTGCAGAGGTCACCTAAAGGACTCTGACCACGAGAAATACGATTTTCTGGTCTGATGAAACCAAGATTTAACTCTTCGGCCTGAAGTGTCACGTCTGGAGGAAACCTGGCACCATCTCTACAGTGAAACATGGTTGTAGCAGCATCATCCTGTGGGGATGTTTTTCAGCGGCAGGGACTGGGTCAGGATCGAGGGAAAGATGAGTGGATCAAAGTACAGAGAGATCCTTGATGAAAATCTGCTTCAGAGCGCTCAGGACCTCAGACTTCGGCGAAGGTTCACCTTCCAACAGGACAACCTACCAACAGGAGTGGCTTTAGGACAGGTCTCTGAATGTACTTGAGTGGCCCAGCCAGAGCCCAGACTTGAACTCAATCTAACATATCTGTTGAGACCTGAAAATAGTTTTGCAGCGACACTAAACATCCAACCTGACAGAGCTTGAGAGGATCTGCAGAGAAGAATGAGATAAACTCCCCAAATACAGGTGTGCCAAGCTTGTAGCCTCATACCCATACCCAAGAAGACTCGAGGCTGTAATCCCTGCAAAAGATGCATCAACAAAGTACTGAGCAAAGGGTCTGAATAATTATGTAAGTGTGATATACAAGTTATTACATTTTTTTTAAATGTACAAAAATGTCTAAAACCTGTTGTTGCTTTGCCATTATGGGGTATTTTGTGTAGATTTATGAGGGAATAAGGCTGTAACGTAACAAAATGTGTAATGTGTCAAGGGGTCTGAGTACTTTCCAAATGCATTGCACTGTAGCTAGCTAACCAGCTACCTTGCCTCATTTTTGCTGACTGTATACTTGGCTTGTTATCAGAAGTTCATTTCACAGACTCATTTATCAATATGAAAAAATACCATTAGCAACATAAAAAACGAATTGTATACAGTTTCTTACCTTAATATCATTTTCCTGATCTCAATGACAAAGCTGTCAAAGTTGTGAGAACCCTTTCAGGTCCAGTGGAGGCGAGGTGCCTTCCTGTGGCAGCATTCACTTTCAGTCTCATGCCAAAATTCACAATTTGCTCATCCTACCAATGATGCATTGGTGTCAGTCGTTACTCTGGCAATTTAAGACTGCACTACCCATACCTCTATTAAACCTTCAATATCAAAATCCTAAAAATGTCTATGTTCTATGCACATGTTTAGTATTAGTGGATGGAATACATATTTTTGCTTAGCTTTACTTCCTAAATTGTTTCCATTCTCCTTTAAGGCCAGGCACCACAGGCTGAAATACATTTTTGTATTTACCTATCAACATTTTTAGATTTGTTGTATTTTTTCAAAAAGTAAACATAAAAATATCAAAAAACTTCATGGAAATGTATATTCTATTTAGTTTATCATACTAACATCATCAACGTTTTTGTGAATTTTAAGCACTTTAAAATGGACATATACTGAGTGTACAAAAAAATCCTTAATAGTGCCTGGCCTTAAGAACAGTTTGCCGTTCTTCCAGGGAGAGGTGGATGTCCTGAAAGAGACTTGCTGCAAGATGACAACAAAATGTAAGTCCTCTCGAGATGACATTATCACTTTCTGTGAACCATTATTAACAATGACGGAGAAAACAGACTATCTAAAGGGACAATCCAGGAGGAATAACATTTTTGCGGATGGCATACCAGCATCTTCACATGGGAACTGGGCTAAGTCTGAGGAGAAAGTAAGAAAAGTTAACACTGAAAAGCTGCAGATGGATCATACAAAGATTGAGATGGAGTGCGCCTACAGGTCTGAAAAACATGTAACCTACCTAGGTGACATACCCAGGCCGATAGTAGTCAAGTTCCTGAGGTTTAAGGACAAGATGGCTGTTTCTGGAGAGAGCCAAGAGCTTGAGAGGAACCAACATCTTCCTCAACGAGAACTTATCTGAAGCTGTGCGCCAGAGGTGGAAAGAACTTACTTATCCAAGCTGTGAAAGCTACCAGAGAGCATGGGGGCATTGCTTACATCCACTACGACAGGCTCATTGTCCACCCTCCCTCCCAAAAGCCTCGGAGGAATGAGAGAGAAAAGCATCAGCGTCAGTAGCTTTAGCCCAACATCACACACACACATTTCATTTATTTTGTCGCCATATTATGTCTATCTCCGATAAGCTACCAATGAAAGGGCTTAGAATAGCCCATATTAATATACTCTATGTAGCCTTAGAAATAAGGTTCATGAAATCAATAACTAGCTAACATTAGATAATGTTCAGATACTGGCCATATCTGAAACTAGCTTAGATAATTCCTTTGATGATAAAGCAGTAGCAATACAGGAATATAACATCTACAGAAAAGACACGAATGCCTATGGGGAAGTGTTGCTGTATATGTTCAGAGCCATATTCCTGTAAAACGTAGAGAACAACTCATGCCAAATGTTGTTGAAGTGTTGTGATTTAAAGTACACCTGCCTCATATAAACCCTCTTCTTTATGGGTGCTGCTATAGGCCACCAAGTGCTAACAGTCAGTATTTGGATATATGTGTGCAATACTTGATGATGTGTGTGTTGTTAACAGAGAGGTCTATTTTCTTGGTGACCTAAACAAATACTGGTTAGCAACTAGCTGTCCTCTCAAGAGGAAGCTTCTAACTGTGACTAATGTCTTTAATATGACCCATGTTATCTCTCAGCCAACTACAGTGCATACCAATAGTGTTGGATTGTGACATTCACTTGTATTGATCATATCTTAACTAATGCTGCAGAGTTTTGCTCCTGTCATGACTCCCGCCGAAGTCGGTCCCTCTCCTTGTTCGGGCGGCGTTCGGCGGTCGACGTCACCGGTCTTCTAGCCATCGCCACTCCACCTTTCATTTTCTATTTGTTTTGTCTTGTTTTCCCGCACACCTGGTTCCTCTGGTTCCACCTCTGTTCCCCCCATGTCTGTGTGTGGTATTGTTCGTTCGTTACGTGTGTGAGGCTTCAGGCTGGTTTGGCGCCGGGTATTGTTGTAACCCGTGGTTTTGTTATTTGTACCTATTTGTGTAATTTGTGCGCTATCGCTTTTTTCCTTGGGCCGGAGTGTTGTGACGCAGTTGCGTCCGGCTGTTTTCCTCTGCCTGAATAAAGTGTGCCTGTTCACTCATCTCTGCTCTCCTGCACCTGACTTCCTGACAGCATGATCATTACACAGGTGCACCTTGTGCTGAAGAAAATAAAAGGCCATTGTAAAATGTGCAGTTTTGTCACACAACACAATGGCCCAGATGTCTCAAGTTTTGAGGGAGTGTGCAATTGGCATGCTGACTGCAGGAATGCCCACCATAGCTGTTGCGAAATAATTAATAATTAATTTCTCTACCATAAGCCGCCTCCGCCATTTTAGAGAATTTGGCAATATGTAGTACAGTTTATCTAAAAAGGATACCTTTTTGGCAATTTGGCAATATGTCCAACCTGCCTGACAACCACAGACCACGTGAATGGTGAGCAGTTTGCTGATGTCAACGTTGTGAACACAATGCCCCATGGTGGCGATGGGGTTATGGTATGGGCAGGCATAAGCTACGGACAATGAACACAATTGTATTTTATCGATGGCAATTTGAATGCACAGATACCATGATGAGATCCTGAGACCCATTGTTGTGCCATTCATCCGCCGACATCACTTCTAGTTTCAGCATGACAATGCACGGCCCCATGTCGCAAGGATCTATACTTAATTCCTGGAAGCTGAAAATATCCCAGTTCTTCCATGGCCTGCATACTCACCAGACATGTCACCCATTGAGCATGTTTGGGATGCTCTGGATCGACGTATAAGACAGTGTGTTCCAGTTCCCGCCAATATTCAGCAACTTTGCACAGCAATTGATGAGGAGTGGGACAACATTCCACATGCCACAATCAACAGCATGGTCAACTCTATGCGAAGGAGATGTGTCACGCTGTATGAGGTAAATGGTGGTCACACCAGATTCTGACTGGTTTTATGATCCAGTCTCCTACCTTTTTTTAAAGGCATCTGTAATCAACAGATGCATATCTGTATTCCCAGTCATGTGAAATTCATAGATTTAGGATCTAATGAATTTATTTCAATTGACTGATTTCCTTATATAATCTGTAACTCAGTCAAATCTTCAAAATTGTTGCATGTTACATTTATATTTTTGTTCAGTATAATTTAGAAGAGATCATACAAAAAAAAGCATCAGGATTTTATTTATTTATTTATTTTAAAAAATGCATGTTGGTCTGATGTGTATTCGGAAGTGAATCCAGATGCAGCACTGGAAGTATTTGTAAAATGATTCATGCCAATTGTTGACAAGCATGCACCTGTTAAGAACTAACCGTGAGAACTGTTAGAACCCACTGGATTGATGATGAATTGAAAAATGTATGATTTAAAGAAATTATGTAAAAGAGGTGGCAAACAAGTCAGGTTGCTCAGCTGATTGGTTGACATTAGTAGTGGTGTGTTGGTAAAATAACTAAGGACGCCAAGCCAGTAAAAATGGCATATTATAACCTATGTTGTGATAATCGTGTTGTTTGCTCTACAACCCATTTGTTCATTCGCCACCATGATATACAATAAGGCCATGACAACAGTCACACAATAAGGCCATAACAACTCATACGTTTGTTTCATCACAAAACTGGAGAGCAACATCTGTCCGGTGAAGTCCACAAGGAAAATATTGCATGTAACAAACAGTTATACCACCTGCAGCAACTACTGATTTAGAACCACAGAGTTACCGCAGTGTGTGTGTGTGTGTGTGTGTGTGTGTGTGTGTGTGTGTGTGTGTGTGTGTGTGTGTGTGTGTGTGTGTGTGTGTGTGTGTGTGTGTGTGTGCGTGAGCAAGTGAAACAAAAAATGGTGACTCACCCTACTTGTGGACTAGTTGAATGCCAATACCATCCTCCTCTCTGACATGTTGGCAAAAAGGTATATGGCTCTATCATACCGTACACTTTTAGTTTTTGTTGTCATAAGCTACCTAGCTAAAATGCTTTCCAGCCTGACTTCCTCGCATGGGCAACAATGAACCAGCTAAGTTAGCTAGCTAGTTAGTTAATGTGAGCCCACTAGGCTACATCTAGGCCACATATTGAACTTCAATCGTCTCAGACCAGTGGCACAACACATTCATTTATGGCTAGATCAGGAATCGGCGTCAGAAATAGACAAGATTTTCTGAAAATTACATTTGCTTAGGAATTGATTTGATTGGTGTGAAGCCAATTGATTGGTGTGAAGCCAATTAATTATGGACAGACTCAGACATAATTTACAAGCACAGTAGTTGTGTTTCGTGAGTCCGCCAGATCAGAGGCAGTAGGGATGACAAAGTGTTATATTGATAGATGCCATAATTCTGTCCTGCTTGAGCATTCTAAATGTAATGAGTACTTTTAGGTGTCAGGGGAAATGTATGGAGTAAAAAGTACATTATTTTCTTTAGGAATGTAGTGGAGTAAAAGTAAAAGTTGTCAAAATATAAATAGTAAAGTAAAGTTTAGATACCCCAAAAAACTACTTAAGTAGTACTTAAAAGTATTTTTACTTAAGTACTTTACACCACTGGAAACAGTTGAGTTCAGCTCAATGCTGAGCTAATTATTTAGAGGCCAAATGCTTGCTGGCATCAATCAATCAAATGCTACGGTGGCAACATGTTATACCCTTTTTGTCCAGACAGCATCAGTTACATGGGCTACACATACAGAGACAGAGGGGTGTTGTTTCCCTCACTCTGATGATTTCTCCGGCACGATTCAGACACTTTCGAATTGACGGACAATTACAAAAACACAGAGAGAGACGAAAGATAAATATTTTTTTTATAAAAAAAATTATTGGTCAAATATCTGGCGAAGCCTGGCTTCGCTTGGCATCCGTGAATATACGCCACTGGTTGACATACTGCAAATTGAGAATGTTGTGACTAAACTTATCAAAAATAAGAATAAATTATATTACCAAAGAAAGATCAATGACATAGAACACAATGGGATACTACTTTGGAGTACCTTAAATGATATAATGGGCATAAAACCCAATTCATCTCCATCTATCATTGAAGTTGTTGGTCATTTATTACAAAACATTCCGATTTTGCAAATTATTATTTGCAATAACTTGAAAAACTCAGAAGTGAAATGACATCATTGAACAGTGAACCATCATGTTTTTGTATAAAATATCTAATAATGAAAGAGAAGGACTGTTGTTTTGATGTTGGTCAAGTTAGTGTGGAAGAGATAGAAAACTAATGTTATCCATCAATAATGATGAGCCACCGGGTACAGACTACGTGGATGGGAAACTATAGAGAACGGTAGCAGACTGTATTACCACCAGCTACAGACTACCTGGATGGGAAACTATAGAGAACGGTAGCAGACTGTACTACCACCAGCTACAGACTACCTGGATGGGAAACATTTACATTTACGTAATTTAGCAGACGCTCTTATCCAGAGCGACTTACAAATTGGTGCATTCACCTTATGATATCCAGTGGAACAACCACTTTACAAAAGTACATCTATATCTTTTTTGGGGGGTTAGAAGGATTACTTTATCCTATCCCAGGTATTCCTTAAAGAGGTGGGGTTTCAGGTGTCTACGGAAGGTGGTGATTGACTCCGCTGTCCTGGCGTCGTGAGGGAGCTTGTTCCACCATTGGGGTGCCAGAACAGCGAACAGTTTTGACTGGAAACTATAGAGAACGGTAGCAGACTGTATTACCACCAGGTATAGACTACCTGGATGGGAAACTATAGAGAACGGTAGCAGACTGTATTACCACCAGCTACAGACTACCTGGATGGGAAACTATAGAGAACAGTAGCAGACTGTATTACCACCAGGTACAGACTACCTGGATGGGAAACTATAGAGAACAGTAGCAGACTGTATTACCACCAGGTACAGACTACCTGGATGGGAAACTATAGAGAACGGTAGCAGACTGTATTACCACCAGCTATAGACTACCTGGATGGGAAACTATAGAGAACGGTAGCAGACTGTATTACCACCAGGTATAGACTACCTGAATGGGAAACTATAGAGAACGGTAGCAGACTGTATTACCACCAGGTATAGACTACCTGGATGGGAAACTATAGAGAACGGTAGCAGACTGTATTACCACCAGGTATAGACTACCTGGATGGGAAACTATAGAGAACGGTAGCAGACTGTATTACCACCAGGTATAGACTACCTTGATGGGAAACTATAGAGAACGGTAGCAGACTGTATTACCACCAGGTATAGACTACCTGGATGGGAAACTATAGAGAACGGTAGCAGACTGTATTACCACCAGGTATAGACTACGTTGATGGGAAACTATAGAGAACGGTAGCAGACTGTATTACCACCAGGTACAGACTACCTGGATGGGAAACTATAGAGAACGGTAGCAGACTGTATTACCACCAGGTACAGACTACCTGGATGGGAAACTATAGAGAACGGTAGCAGACTGTATTACCACCAGGTACAGACTACCTGGATGGGAAACTATAGAGAACGGTAGCAGACTGTATTACCACCAGGTATAGACTACCTGGATGGGAAACTATAGAGAACAGTAGCAGACTGTATTACCACCAGGTATAGACTACCTGGATGGGAAACTATAGAGAACGGTAGCAGACTGTATTACCACCAGGTACAGACTACCTGGATGGGAAACTATAGAGAACGGTAGCAGACTGTATTACCACCAGGTACAGACTACCTGGATGGGAAACTATAGAGAACGGTAGCAGACTGTATTACCACCAGGTATAGACTACCTGGATGGGAAACTATAGAGAACGGTAGCAGACTGTATTACCACCAGGTACAGACTACCTGGATGGGAAACTATAGAGAACGGTAGCAGACTGTATTACCACCAGGTACAGACTACCTGGATGGGAAACTATAGAGAACAGTAGCAGACTGTATTACCACCAGGTACAGACTACCTGGATGGGAAACTATAGAGAACGGTAGCAGACTGTATTACCACCAGGTATAGACTACCTGGATGGGAAACTATAGAGAACGGTAGCAGACTGTATTACCACCAGGTATAGACTACCTGGATGGGAAACTATAGAGAACGGTAGCAGACTGTATTACCACCAGGTACAGACTACCTGGATGGGAAACTATAGAGAACGGTAGCAGACTGTATTACCACCAGGTATAGACTACCTGGATGGGAAACTATAGAGAACAGTAGCAGACTGTATTACCACCAGGTACAGACTACCTGGATGGGAAACTATAGAGAACGGTAGCAGACTGTATTACCACCAGGTATAGACTACCTGGATGGGAAACTATAGAGAACGGTAGCAGACTGTATTACCACCAGGTACAGACTACCTGGATGGGAAACTATAGAGAACGGTAGCAGACTGTATTACCACCAGGTACAGACTACCTGGATGGGAAACTATAGAGAACGGTAGCAGACTGTATTACCACCAGGTACAGACTACCTGGATGGGAAACTATAGAGAACGGTAGCAGACTGTATTACCACCAGGTATAGACTACCTGGATGGGAAACTATAGAGAACGGTAGCAGACTGTATTACCACCAGGTACAGACTACCTGGATGGGAAACTATAGAGAACGGTAGCAGACTGTATTACCACCAGGTACAGACTACCTGGATGGGAAACTATAGAGAACGGTAGCAGACTGTATTACCACCAGGTACAGACTACCTGGATGGGAAACTATAGAGAACGGTAGCAGACTGTATTACCACCAGGTATAGACTACCTGGATGGGAAACTATAGAGAACGGTAGCAGACTGTATTACCACCAGGTACAGACTACCTGGATGGGAAACTATAGAGAACGGTAGCAGACTGTATTACCACCAGGTACAGACTACCTGGATGGGAAACTATAGAGAACGGTAGCAGACTGTATTACCACCAGGTATAGACTACCTGGATGGGAAACTATAGAGAACGGTAGCAGACTGTATTACCACCAGGTACAGACTACCTGGATGGGAAACTATAGAGAACGGTAGCAGACTGTATTACCACCAGGTACAGACTACCTGGATGGGAAACTATAGAGAACGGTAGCAGACTGTATTACCACCAGGTATAGACTACCTGAATGGGAAACTATAGAGAACAGTAGCAGACTGTATTACCACCAGGTATAGACTACCTGGATGGGAAACTATAGAGAACGGTAGCAGACTGTATTACCAACAGGTACAGACTACCTGGATGGGAAACTATAGAGAACAGTAGCAGACTGTATTACCACCATGTACAGACTACCTGGATGGGAAACTATAGAGAACGGTAGCAGACTGAATTACCACCAGCTACAGACTACCTGGATGGGAAACTATAGAGAACGGTAGCAGACTGTATTACCACCAGGTACAGACTACCTGGATGGGAAACTATAGAGAACGGTAGCAGACTGTATTACCACCAGGTACAGACTACCTGGATGGGAAACTATAGAGAACGGTAGCAGACTGTATTACCACCAGGTACAGACTACCTGGATGGGAAACTATAGAGAACGGTAGCAGACTGTATTACCACCAGGTATAGACTACCTGGATGGGAAACTATAGAGAACGGTAGCAGACTGTATTACCACCAGGTATAGACTACCTGGATGGGAAACTATAGAGAACGGTAGCAGACTGTATTACCACCAGGTACAGACTACCTGGATGGGAAACTATAGAGAACGGTAGCAGACTGTATTACCACCAGGTATAGACTACCTGGATGGGAAACTATAGAGAACGGTAGCAGACTGTATTACCACCAGGTACAGACTACCTGGATGGGAAACTATAGAGAACGGTAGCAGACTGTATTACCACCAGGTACAGACTACCTGGATGGGAAACTATAGAGAACGGTAGCAGACTGTATTACCACCAGGTATAGACTACCTGGATGGGAAACTATAGAGAACGGTAGCAGACTGTATTACCACCAGGTACAGACTACCTGGATGGGAAACTATAGAGAACGGTAGCAGACTGTATTACCACCAGGTACAGACTACCTGGATGGGAAACTATAGAGAACGGTAGCAGACTGTATTACCACCAGGTATAGACTACCTGGATGGGAAACTATAGAGAACGGTAGCAGACTGTATTACCACCAGGTACAGACTACCTGGATGGGAAACTATAGAGAACGGTAGCAGACTGTATTACCACCAGGTACAGACTACCTGGATGGGAAACTATAGAGAACGGTAGCAGACTGTATTACCACCAGGTATAGACTACCTGGATGGGAAACTATAGAGAACGGTAGCAGACTGTATTACCACCAGGTATAGACTACCTGGATGGGAAACTATAGAGAACGGTAGCAGACTGTATTACCACCAGGTATAGACTACCTGGATGGGAAACTATAGAGAACGGTAGCAGACTGTATTACCACCAGGTACAGACTACCTGGATGGGAAACTATAGAGAACGGTAGCAGACTGTATTACCACCAGGTACAGACTACCTGGATGGGAAACTATAGAGAACGGTAGCAGACTGTATTACCACCAGGTACAGACTACCTGGATGGGAAACTATAGAGAACGGTAGCAGACTGTATTACCACCAGGTATAGACTACCTGGATGGGAAACTATAGAGAACGGTAGCAGACTGTATTACCACCAGGTATAGACTACCTGGATGGGAAACTATAGAGAACGGTAGCAGACTGTATTACCACCAGGTATAGACTACCTGGATGGGAAACTATAGAGAACGGTAGCAGACTGTATTACCACCAGGTACAGACTACCTGGATGGGAAACTATAGAGAACGGTAGCAGACTGTATTACCACCAGGTACAGACTACCTGGATGGGAAACTATAGAGAACGGTAGCAGACTGTATTACCACCAGGTACAGACTACCTGGATGGGAAACTATAGAGAACGGTAGCAGACTGTATTACCACCAGGTACAGACTACCTGGATGGGAAACTATAGAGAACGGTAGCAGACTGTATTACCACCAGGTACAGACTACCTGGATGGGAAACTATAGAGAACGGTAGCAGACTGTATTACCACCAGGTATAGACTACCTGGATGGGAAACTATAGAGAACGGTAGCAGACTGTATTACCACCAGGTATAGACTACCTGGATGGGAAACTATAGAGAACGGTAGCAGACTGTATTACCACCAGGTATAGACTACCTGGATGGGAAACTATAGAGAACGGTAGCAGACTGTATTACCACCAGGTACAGACTACCTGGATGGGAAACTATAGAGAACGGTAGCAGACTGTATTACCACCAGGTATAGACTACCTGGATGGGAAACTATAGAGAACGGTAGCAGACTGTATTACCACCAGGTACAGACTACCTGGATGGGAAACTATAGAGAACGGTAGCAGACTGTATTACCACCAGGTACAGACTACCTGGATGGGAAACTATAGAGAACGGTAGCAGACTGTATTACCACCAGGTACAGACTACCTGGATGGGAAACTATAGAGAACGGTAGCAGACTGTATTACCACCAGGTACAGACTACCTGGATGGGAAACTATAGAGAACGGTAGCAGACTGTATTACCACCAGGTACAGACTACCTGGATGGGAAACTATAGAGAACGGTAGCAGACTGTATTACCACCAGGTATAGACTACCTGGATGGGAAACTATAGAGAACGGTAGCAGACTGTATTACCACCAGGTACAGACTACCTGGATGGGAAACTATAGAGAACGGTAGCAGACTGTATTACCACCAGGTATAGACTACCTGGATGGGAAACTATAGAGAACGGTAGCAGACTGTATTACCACCAGGTATAGACTACCTGGATGGGAAACTATAGAGAACAGTAGCAGACTGTATTACCACCAGGTACAGACTACCTGGATGGGAAACTATAGAGAACGGTAGCAGACTGTATTACCACCAGGTACAGACTACCTGGATGGGAAACTATAGAGAACGGTAGCAGACTGTATTACCACCAGGTACAGACTACCTGGATGGGAAACTATAGAGAACGGTAGCAGACTGTATTACCACCAGGTATAGACTACCTGGATGGGAAACTATAGAGAACGGTAGCAGACTGTATTACCACCAGGTATAGACTACCTGGATGGGAAACTATAGAGAACGGTAGCAGACTGTATTACCACCAGGTACAGACTACCTGGATGGGAAACTATAGAGAACGGTAGCAGACTGTATTACCACCAGGTACAGACTACCTGGATGGGAAACTATAGAGAACGGTAGCAGACTGTATTACCACCAGGTATAGACTACCTGGATGGGAAACTATAGAGAACAGTAGCAGACTGTATTACCACCAGGTACAGACTACCTGGATGGGAAACTATAGAGAACGGTAGCAGACTGTATTACCACCAGGTACAGACTACCTGGATGGGAAACTATAGAGAACGGTAGCAGACTGTATTACCACCAGGTACAGACTACCTGGATGGGAAACTATAGAGAACGGTAGCAGACTGTATTACCACCAGGTACAGACTACCTGGATGGGAAACTATAGAGAACGGTAGCAGACTGTATTACCACCAGGTATAGACTACCTGGATGGGAAACTATAGAGAACGGTAGCAGACTGTATTACCACCAGGTATAGACTACCTGGATGGGAAACTATAGAGAACGGTAGCAGACTGTATTACCACCAGGTACAGACTACCTGGATGGGAAACTATAGAGAACGGTAGCAGACTGTATTACCACCAGGTACAGACTACCTGGATGGGAAACTATAGAGAACGGTAGCAGACTGTATTACCACCAGGTACAGACTACCTGGATGGGAAACTATAGAGAACGGTAGCAGACTGTATTACCACCAGGTACAGACTACCTGGATGGGAAACTATAGAGAACGGTAGCAGACTGTATTACCACCAGGTACAGACTACCTGGATGGGAAACTATAGAGAACGGTAGCAGACTGTATTACCACCAGGTATAGACTACCTGGATGGGAAACTATAGAGAACGGTAGCAGACTGTATTACCACCAGGTATAGACTACCTGGATGGGAAACTATAGAGAACGGTAGCAGACTGTATTACCACCAGGTACAGACTACCTGGATGGGAAACTATAGAGAACGGTAGCAGACTGTATTACCACCAGGTACAGACTACCTGGATGGGAAACTATAGAGAACGGTAGCAGACTGTATTACCACCAGGTACAGACTACCTGGATGGGAAACTATAGAGAACGGTAGCAGACTGTATTACCACCAGGTACAGACTACCTGGATGGGAAACTATAGAGAACGGTAGCAGACTGTATTACCACCAGGTACAGACTACCTGGATGGGAAACTATAGAGAACGGTAGCAGACTGTATTACCACCAGGTACAGACTACCTGGATGGGAAACTATAGAGAACGGTAGCAGACTGTATTACCACCAGGTACAGACTACCTGGATGGGAAACTATAGAGAACGGTAGCAGACTGTATTACCACCAGGTACAGACTACCTGGATGGGAAACTATAGAGAACGGTAGCAGACTGTATTACCACCAGGTACAGACTACCTGGATGGGAAACTATAGAGAACGGTAGCAGACTGTATTACCACCAGGTATAGACTACCTGGATGGGAAACTATAGAGAACAGTAGCAGACTGTATTACCACCAGGTACAGACTACCTGGATGGGAAACTATAGAGAACGGTAGCAGACTGTATTACCACCAGGTATAGACTACCTGGATGGGAAACTATAGAGAACGGTAGCAGACTGTATTACCACCAGGTATAGACTACCTGGATGGGAAACTATAGAGAACGGTAGCAGACTGTATTACCACCAGGTACAGACTACCTGGATGGGAAACTATAGAGAACGGTAGCAGACTGTATTACCACCAGGTATAGACTACCTGGATGGGAAACTATAGAGAACGGTAGCAGACTGTATTACCACCAGGTATAGACTACCTGGATGGGAAACTATAGAGAACGGTAGCAGACTGTATTACCACCAGGTACAGACTACCTGGATGGGAAACTATAGAGAACAGTAGCAGACTGTATTACCACCAGGTATAGACTACCTGGATGGGAAACTATAGAGAACGGTAGCAGACTGTATTACCACCAGGTACAGACTACCTGGATGGGAAACTATAGAGAACGGTAGCAGACTGTATTACCACCAGGTACAGACTACCTGGATGGGAAACTATAGAGAACGGTAGCAGACTGTATTACCACCAGGTACAGACTACCTGGATGGGAAACTATAGAGAACGGTAGCAGACTGTATTACCACCAGGTACAGACTACCTGGATGGGAAACTATAGAGAACGGTAGCAGACTGTATTACCACCAGGTACAGACTACCTGGATGGGAAACTATAGAGAACGGTAGCAGACTGTATTACCACCAGGTACAGACTACCTGGATGGGAAACTATAGAGAACGGTAGCAGACTGTATTACCACCAGGTATAGACTACCTGGATGGGAAACTATAGAGAACGGTAGCAGACTGTATTACCACCAGGTACAGACTACCTGGATGGGAAACTATAGAGAACGGTAGCAGACTGTATTACCACCAGGTATAGACTACCTGGATGGGAAACTATAGAGAACAGTAGCAGACTGTATTACCACCAGGTACAGACTACCTGGATGGGAAACTATAGAGAACGGTAGCAGACTGTATTACCACCAGGTATAGACTACCTGGATGGGAAACTATAGAGAACGGTAGCAGACTGTATTACCACCAGGTATAGACTACCTGGATGGGAAACTATAGAGAACGGTAGCAGACTGTATTACCACCAGGTATAGACTACCTGGATGGGAAACTATAGAGAACAGTAGCAGACTGTATTACCACCAGGTATAGACTACCTGGATGGGAAACTATAGAGAACGGTAGCAGACTGTATTACCACCAGGTATAGACTACCTGGATGGGAAACTATAGAGAACAGTAGCAGACTGTATTACCACCAGGTATAGACTACCTGGATGGGAAACTATAGAGAACGGTAGCAGACTGTATTACCACCAGCTAAAGACTACCTGGATGGGAAACTATAGAGAACGGTAGCAGACTGTATTACCACCAGGTATAGACTACCTGGATGGGAAACTATAGAGAACGGTAGCAGACTGTATTACCACCAGGTACAGACTACCTGGATGGGAAACTATAGAGAACGGTAGCAGACTGTATTACCACCAGGTATAGACTACCTGGATGGGAAACTATAGAGAACAGTAGCAGACTGTATTACCACCAGGTATAGACTACCTGGATGGGAAACTATAGAGAACGGTAGCAGACTGTATTACCACCAGGTACAGACTACCTGGATGGGAAACTATAGAGAACGGTAGCAGACTGTATTACCACCAGGTACAGACTACCTGGATGGGAAACTATAGAGAACGGTAGCAGACTGTATTACCACCAGGTATAGACTACCTGGATGGGAAACTATAGAGAACGGTAGCAGACTGTATTACCACCAGGTATAGACTACCTGGATGGGAAACTATAGAGAACGGTAGCAGACTGTATTACCACCAGGTATAGACTACCTGGATGGGAAACTATAGAGAACGGTAGCAGACTGTATTACCACCAGGTATAGACTACCTGGATGGGAAACTATAGAGAACGGTAGCAGACTGTATTACCACCAGGTACAGACTACCTGGATGGGAAACTATAGAGAACAGTAGCAGACTGTATTACCACCAGGTACAGACTACCTGGATGGGAAACTATAGAGAACGGTAGCAGACTGTATTACCACCAGGTATAGACTACCTGGATGGGAAACTATAGAGAACGGTAGCAGACTGTATTACCACCAGGTATAGACTACCTGGATGGGAAACTATAGAGAACGGTAGCAGACTGTATTACCACCAGGTATAGACTACCTGGATGGGAAACTATAGAGAACGGTAGCAGACTGTATTACCACCAGGTATAGACTACCTGGATGGGAAACTATAGAGAACAGTAGCAGACTGTATTACCACCAGGTACAGACTACCTGGATGGGAAACTATAGAGAACGGTAGCAGACTGTATTACCACCAGGTATAGACTACCTGGATGGGAAACTATAGAGAACGGTAGCAGACTGTATTACCACCAGGTACAGACTACCTGGATGGGAAACTATAGAGAACGGTAGCAGACTGTATTACCACCAGGTGTAGACTACCTGGATGGGAAACTATAGAGAACGGTAGCACCACCAGGTATAGACTACCTGGATGGGAAACTATAGAGAACGGTAGCAGACTGTATTACCACCAGGTATAGACTACCTGGATGGGAAACTATAGAGAACGGTAGCAGACTGTATTACCACCAGGTACAGACTACCTGGATGGGAAACTATAGAGAACGGTAGCAGACTGTATTACCACCAGGTACAGACTACCTGGATGGGAAACTATAGAGAACGGTAGCAGACTGTATTACCACCAGGTACAGACTACCTGGATGGGAAACTATAGAGAACGGTAGCAGACTGTATTACCACCAGGTATAGACTACCTGGATGGGAAACTATAGAGAACGGTAGCAGACTGTATTACCACCAGGTACAGACTACCTGGATGGGAAACTATAGAGAACGGTAGCAGACTGTATTACCACCAGGTACAGACTACCTGGATGGGAAACTATAGAGAACGGTAGCAGACTGTATTACCACCAGGTATAGACTACCTGGATGGGAAACTATAGAGAACGGTAGCAGACTGTATTACCACCAGGTACAGACTACCTGGATGGGAAACTATAGAGAACGGTAGCAGACTGTATTACCACCAGGTATAGACTACCTGGATGGGAAACTATAGAGAACGGTAGCAGACTGTATTACCACCAGGTACAGACTACCTGGATGGGAAACTATAGAGAACGGTAGCAGACTGTATTACCACCAGGTACAGACTACCTGGATGGGAAACTATAGAGAACGGTAGCAGACTGTATTACCACCAGGTATAGACTACCTGGATGGGAAACTATAGAGAACGGTAGCAGACTGTATTACCACCAGGTATAGACTACCTGGATGGGAAACTATAGAGAACGGTAGCAGACTGTATTACCACCAGGTATAGACTACCTGGATGGGAAACTATAGAGAACGGTAGCAGACTGTATTACCACCAGGTATAGACTACCTGGATGGGAAACTATAGAGAACGGTAGCAGACTGTATTACCACCAGGTATAGACTACCTGGATGGGAAACTATAGAGAACGGTAGCAGACTGTATTACCACCAGGTACAGACTACCTGGATGGGAAACTATAGAGAACGGTAGCAGACTGTTTTACCACCAGCTACAGACTACCTGGATGGGAAACTATAGAGAACAGTAGCAGACTGTACTACCACCAGGTATAGACTACCTGGATGGGAAACTATAGAGAACGGTAGCAGACTGTATTACCACCAGGTATAGACTACCTGGATGGGAAACTATAGAGAACGGTAGCAGACTGTATTACCACCAGGTACAGACTACCTGGATGGGAAACTATAGAGAACGGTAGCAGACTGTATTACCACCAGGTATAGACTACCTGGATGGGAAACTATAGAGAACGGTAGCAGACTGTATTACCACCAGGTACAGACTACCTGGATGGGAAACTATAGAGAACGGTAGCAGACTGTATTACCACCAGGTACAGACTACCTGGATGGGAAACTATAGAGAACGGTAGCAGACTGTATTACCACCAGGTATAGACTACCTGGATGGGAAACTATAGAGAACGGTAGCAGACTGTATTACCACCAGGTACAGACTACCTGGATGGGAAACTATAGAGAACGGTAGCAGACTGTATTACCACCAGGTATAGACTACCTGGATGGGAAACTATAGAGAACGGTAGCAGACTGTATTACCACCAGGTACAGACTACCTGGATGGGAAACTATAGAGAACGGTAGCAGACTGTATTACCACCAGGTACAGACTACCTGGATGGGAAACTATAGAGAACGGTAGCAGACTGTATTACCACCAGGTATAGACTACCTTGATGGGAAACTATAGAGAACGGTAGCAGACTGTATTACCACCAGGTACAGACTACCTGGATGGGAAACTATAGAGAACGGTAGCAGACTGTATTACCACCAGGTATAGACTACCTGGATGGGAAACTATAGAGAACGGTAGCAGACTGTATTACCACCAGGTATAGACTACCTGAATGGGAAACTATAGAGAACAGTAGCAGACTGTATTACCACCAGGTATAGACTACCTGGATGGGAAACTATAGAGAACGGTAGCAGACTGTATTACCACCAGGTATAGACTACCTGGATGGGAAACTATAGAGAACGGTAGCAGACTGTATTACCACCAGGTACAGACTACCTGGATGGGAAACTATAGAGAACGGTAGCAGACTGTATTACCACCAGGTATAGACTACCTGGATGGGAAACTATAGAGAACAGTAGCAGACTGTATTACCACCAGGTATAGACTACCTGGATGGGAAACTATAGAGAACGGTAGCAGACTGTATTACCACCAGGTATAGACTACCTGGATGGGAAACTATAGAGAACAGTAGCAGACTGTATTACCACCAGGTATAGACTACCTGGATGGGAAACTATAGAGAACGGTAGCAGACTGTATTACCACCAGGTATAGACTACCTGGATGGGAAACTATAGAGAACGGTAGCAGACTGTATTACCACCAGGTATAGACTACCTGGATGGGAAACTATAGAGAACGGTAGCAGACTGTATTACCACCAGGTATAGACTACCTGGATGGGAAACTATAGAGAACGGTAGCAGACTGTATTACCACCAGGTATAGACTACCTGGATGGGAAACTATAGAGAACGGTAGCAGACTGTATTACCACCAGGTATAGACTACCTGGATGGGAAACTATAGAGAACGGTAGCAGACTGTATTACCACCAGGTATAGACTACCTGGATGGGAAACTATAGAGAACAGTAGCAGACTGTATTACCACCAGGTATAGACTACCTGGATGGGAAACTATAGAGAACGGTAGCAGACTGTATTACCACCAGGTATAGACTACCTGGATGGGAAACTATAGAGAACGGTAGCAGACTGTATTACCACCAGGTATAGACTACCTGGATGGGAAACTATAGAGAACGGTAGCAGACTGTATTACCACCAGGTACAGACTACCTGGATGGGAAACTATAGAGAACAGTAGCAGACTGTATTACCACCAGGTATAGACTACCTGGATGGGAAACTATAGAGAACGGTAGCAGACTGTATTACCACCAGGTACAGACTACCTGGATGGGAAACTATAGAGAACGGTAGCAGACTGTATTACCACCAGGTACAGACTACCTGGATGGGAAACTATAGAGAACGGTAGCAGACTGTATTACCACCAGGTATAGACTACCTGGATGGGAAACTATAGAGAACGGTAGCAGACTGTATTACCACCAGGTATAGACTACCTGGATGGGAAACTATAGAGAACGGTAGCAGACTGTATTACCACCAGGTATAGACTACCTGGATGGGAAACTATAGAGAACGGTAGCAGACTGTATTACCACCAGGTATAGACTACCTGGATGGGAAACTATAGAGAACAGTAGCAGACTGTATTACCACCAGGTATAGACTACCTGGATGGGAAACTATAGAGAACGGTAGCAGACTGTATTACCACCAGGTATAGACTACCTGGATGGGAAACTATAGAGAACAGTAGCAGACTGTATTACCACCAGGTATAGACTACCTGGATGGGAAACTATAGAGAACGGTAGCAGACTGTATTACCACCAGGTATAGACTACCTGGATGGGAAACTATAGAGAACAGTAGCAGACTGTATTACCACCAGGTATAGACTACCTGGATGGGAAACTATAGAGAACGGTAGCAGACTGTATTACCACCAGGTATAGACTACCTGGATGGGAAACTATAGAGAACGGTAGCAGACTGTATTACCACCAGGTATAGACTACCTGGATGGGAAACTATAGAGAACGGTAGCAGACTGTATTACCACCAGGTATAGACTACCTGGATGGGAAACTATAGAGAACGGTAGCAGACTGTATTACCACCAGGTATAGACTACCTGGATGGGAAACTATAGAGAACGGTAGCAGACTGTATTACCACCAGGTATAGACTACCTGGATGGGAAACTATAGAGAACGGTAGCAGACTGTATTACCACCAGGTACAGACTACCTGGATGGGAAACTATAGAGAACGGTAGCAGACTGTATTACCACCAGGTATAGACTACCTGGATGGGAAACTATAGAGAACGGTAGCAGACTGTATTACCACCAGGTATAGACTACCTGGATGGGAAACTATAGAGAACGGTAGCAGACTGTATTACCACCAGGTATAGACTACCTGGATGGGAAACTATAGAGAACGGTAGCAGACTGTATTACCACCAGGTATAGACTACCTGGATGGGAAACTATAGAGAACAGTAGCAGACTGTATTACCACCAGGTATAGACTACCTGGATGGGAAACTATAGAGAACGGTAGCAGACTGTATTACCACCAGGTATAGACTACCTGGATGGGAAACTATAGAGAACAGTAGCAGACTGTATTACCACCAGGTACAGACTACCTGGATGGGAAACTATAGAGAACGGTAGCAGACTGTATTACCACCAGGTATAGACTACCTGGATGGGAAACTATAGAGAACGGTAGCAGACTGTATTACCACCAGGTATAGACTACCTGGATGGGAAACTATAGAGAACGGTAGCACAACCAGGTATAGACTACCTGGATGGGAAACTATAGAGAACGGTAGCACCACCAGGTATAGACTACCTGGATGGGAAACTATAGAGAACGGTAGCAGACTGTATTACCACCAGGTATAGACTACCTGGATGGGAAACTATAGAGAACGGTAGCAGACTGTATTACCACCAGGTATAGACTACCTGGATGGGAAACTATAGAGAACAGTAGCAGACTGTATTACCACCAGGTACAGACTACCTGGATGGGAAACTATAGAGAACGGTAGCAGACTGTATTACCACCAGGTATAGACTACCTGGATGGGAAACTATAGAGAACGGTAGCAGACTGTATTACCACCAGGTACAGACTACCTGGATGGGAAACTATAGAGAACGGTAGCAGACTGTATTACCACCAGGTATAGACTACCTGGATGGGAAACTATAGAGAACGGTAGCAGACTGTATTACCACCAGGTACAGACTACCTGGATGGGAAACTATAGAGAACGGTAGCAGACTGTATTACCACCAGGTATAGACTACCTGGATGGGAAACTATAGAGAACGGTAGCAGACTGTATTACCACCAGGTACAGACTACCTGGATGGGAAACTATAGAGAACGGTAGCAGACTGTATTACCACCAGGTATAGACTACCTGGATGGGAAACTATAGAGAACGGTAGCAGACTGTATTACCACCAGGTATAGACTACCTGGATGGGAAACTATAGAGAACGGTAGCAGACTGTATTACCACCAGGTATAGACTACCTGGATGGGAAACTATAGAGAACGGTAGCAGACTGTATTACCACCAGGTATAGACTACCTGGATGGGAAACTATAGAGAACGGTAGCAGACTGTATTACCACCAGGTATAGACTACCTGGATGGGAAACTATAGAGAACGGTAGCAGACTGTATTACCACCAGGTATAGACTACCTGGATGGGAAACTATAGAGAACAGTAGCAGACTGTATTACCACCAGGTATAGACTACCTGGATGGGAAACTATAGAGAACGGTAGCAGACTGTATTACCACCAGGTATAGACTACCTGGATGGGAAACTATAGAGAACGGTAGCAGACTGTATTACCACCAGGTATAGACTACCTGGATGGGAAACTATAGAGAACAGTAGCAGACTGTATTACCACCAGGTACAGACTACCTGGATGGGAAACTATAGAGAACGGTAGCAGACTGTATTACCACCAGGTACAGACTACCTGGATGGGAAACTATAGAGAACGGTAGCAGACTGTATTACCACCAGGTATAGACTACCTGGATGGGAAACTATAGAGAACGGTAGCAGACTGTATTACCACCAGGTATAGACTACCTGGATGGGAAACTATAGAGAACAGTAGCAGACTGTATTACCACCAGGTATAGACTACCTGGATGGGAAACTATAGAGAACGGTAGCAGACTGTATTACCACCAGGTATAGACTACCTGGATGGGAAACTATAGAGAACGGTAGCAGACTGTATTACCACCAGGTATAGACTACCTGGATGGGAAACTATAGAGAACGGTAGCAGACTGTATTACCACCAGGTACAGACTACCTGGATGGGAAACTATAGAGAACGGTAGCAGACTGTATTACCACCAGGTATAGACTACCTGGATGGGAAACTATAGAGAACGGTAGCAGACTGTATTACCACCAGGTATAGACTACCTGGATGGGAAACTATAGAGAACGGTAGCAGACTGTATTACCACCAGGTACAGACTACCTGGATGGGAAACTATAGAGAACGGTAGCAGACTGTATTACCACCAGGTACAGACTACCTGGATGGGAAACTATAGAGAACGGTAGCAGACTGTATTACCACCAGGTATAGACTACCTGGATGGGAAACTATAGAGAACGGTAGCAGACTGTATTACCACCAGGTATAGACTACCTGGATGGGAAACTATAGAGAACGGTAGCAGACTGTATTACCACCAGGTATAGACTACCTGGATGGGAAACTATAGAGAACGGTAGCACCACCAGGTATAGACTACCTGGATGGGAAACTATAGAGAACGGTAGCACCACCAGGTATAGACTACCTGGATGGGAAACTATAGAGAACGGTAGCAGACTGTATTACCACCAGGTATAGACTACCTGGATGGGAAACTATAGAGAACGGTAGCAGACTGTATTACCACCAGGTATAGACTACCTGGATGGGAAACTATAGAGAACGGTAGCAGACTGTATTACCACCAGGTATAGACTACCTGGATGGGAAACTATAGAGAACGGTAGCAGACTGTATTACCACCAGGTACAGACTACCTGGATGGGAAACTATAGAGAACGGTAGCAGACTGTATTACCACCAGGTACAGACTACCTGGATGGGAAACTATAGAGAACGGTAGCAGACTGTATTACCACCAGGTATAGACTACCTGGATGGGAAACTATAGAGAACGGTAGCAGACTGTATTACCACCAGGTACAGACTACCTGGATGGGAAACTATAGAGAACGGTAGCAGACTGTATTACCACCAGGTATAGACTACCTGGATGGGAAACTATAGAGAACGGTAGCAGACTGTATTACCACCAGGTACAGACTACCTGGATGGGAAACTATAGAGAACGGTAGCAGACTGTATTACCACCAGGTATAGACTACCTGGATGGGAAACTATAGAGAACGGTAGCAGACTGTATTACCACCAGGTACAGACTACCTGGATGGGAAACTATAGAGAACGGTAGCAGACTGTATTACCACCAGGTACAGACTACCTGGATGGGAAACTATAGAGAACGGTAGCAGACTGTATTACCACCAGGTATAGACTACCTGGATGGGAAACTATAGAGAACGGTAGCAGACTGTATTACCACCAGGTACAGACTACCTGGATGGGAAACTATAGAGAACGGTAGCAGACTGTATTACCACCAGGTACAGACTACCTGGATGGGAAACTATAGAGAACGGTAGCAGACTGTATTACCACCAGGTACAGACTACCTGGATGGGAAACTATAGAGAACGGTAGCAGACTGTATTACCACCAGGTATAGACTACCTGGATGGGAAACTATAGAGAACGGTAGCAGACTGTATTACCACCAGGTATAGACTACCTGGATGGGAAACTATAGAGAACGGTAGCAGACTGTATTACCACCAGGTATAGACTACCTGGATGGGAAACTATAGAGAACGGTAGCAGACTGTATTACCACCAGGTATAGACTACCTGGATGGGAAACTATAGAGAACGGTAGCAGACTGTATTACCACCAGGTACAGACTACCTGGATGGGAAACTATAGAGAACGGTAGCAGACTGTATTACCACCAGGTACAGACTACCTGGATGGGAAACTATAGAGAACGGTAGCAGACTGTATTACCACCAGGTATAGACTACCTGGATGGGAAACTATAGAGAACGGTAGCAGACTGTATTACCACCAGGTACAGACTACCTGGATGGGAAACTATAGAGAACAGTAGCAGACTGTATTACCACCAGGTATAGACTACCTGGATGGGAAACTATAGAGAACGGTAGCAGACTGTATTACCACCAGGTACAGACTACCTGGATGGGAAACTATAGAGAACGGTAGCAGACTGTATTACCACCAGGTACAGACTACCTGGATGGGAAACTATAGAGAACGGTAGCAGACTGTATTACCACCAGGTATAGACTACCTGGATGGGAAACTATAGAGAACGGTAGCAGACTGTATTACCACCAGGTACAGACTACCTGGATGGGAAACTATAGAGAACGGTAGCAGACTGTATTACCACCAGGTATAGACTACCTGGATGGGAAACTATAGAGAACGGTAGCAGACTGTATTACCACCAGGTATAGACTACCTGGATGGGAAACTATAGAGAACGGTAGCAGACTGTATTACCACCAGGTACAGACTACCTGGATGGGAAACTATAGAGAACGGTAGCAGACTGTATTACCACCAGGTACAGACTACCTGGATGGGAAACTATAGAGAACGGTAGCAGACTGTATTACCACCAGGTACAGACTACCTGGATGGGAAACTATAGAGAACAGTAGCAGACTGTATTACCACCAGGTATAGACTACCTGGATGGGAAACTATAGAGAACGGTAGCAGACTGTATTACCACCAGGTATAGACTACCTGGATGGGAAACTATAGAGAACGGTAGCAGACTGTATTACCACCAGGTACAGACTACCTGGATGGGAAACTATAGAGAACGGTAGCAGACTGTATTACCACCAGGTATAGACTACCTGGATGGGAAACTATAGAGAACGGTAGCAGACTGTATTACCACCAGGTACAGACTACCTGGATGGGAAACTATAGAGAACAGTAGCAGACTGTATTACCACCAGGTATAGACTACCTGGATGGGAAACTATAGAGAACGGTAGCAGACTGTATTACCACCAGGTATAGACTACCTGGATGGGAAACTATAGAGAACAGTAGCAGACTGTATTACCACCAGGTATAGACTACCTGGATGGGAAACTATAGAGAACGGTAGCAGACTGTATTACCACCAGGTACAGACTACCTGGATGGGAAACTATAGAGAACGGTAGCAGACTGTATTACCACCAGGTATAGACTACCTGGATGGGAAACTATAGAGAACGGTAGCAGACTGTATTACCACCAGGTATAGACTACCTGGATGGGAAACTATAGAGAACGGTAGCAGACTGTATTACCACCAGGTACAGACTACCTGGATGGGAAACTATAGAGAACGGTAGCAGACTGTATTACCACCAGGTATAGACTACCTGGATGGGAAACTATAGAGAACGGTAGCAGACTGTATTACCACCAGGTATAGACTACCTGGATGGGAAACTATAGAGAACGGTAGCAGACTGTATTACCACCAGGTATAGACTACCTGGATGGGAAACTATAGAGAACGGTAGCAGACTGTATTACCACCAGGTATAGACTACCTGGATGGGAAACTATAGAGAACGGTAGCAGACTGTATTACCACCAGGTATAGACTACCTGGATGGGAAACTATAGAGAACGGTAGCAGACTGTATTACCACCAGGTATAGACTACCTGGATGGGAAACTATAGAGAACGGTAGCAGACTGTATTACCACCAGGTATAGACTACCTGGATGGGAAACTATAGAGAACGGTAGCAGACTGTATTACCACCAGGTACAGACTACCTGGATGGGAAACTATAGAGAACGGTAGCAGACTGTATTACCACCAGGTACAGACTACCTGGATGGGAAACTATAGAGAACGGTAGCAGACTGTATTACCACCAGGTATAGACTACCTGGATGGGAAACTATAGAGAACGGTAGCAGACTGTATTACCACCAGGTACAGACTACCTGGATGGGAAACTATAGAGAACGGTAGCAGACTGTATTACCACCAGGTATAGACTACCTGGATGGGAAACTATAGAGAACGGTAGCAGACTGTATTACCACCAGGTATAGACTACCTGGATGGGAAACTATAGAGAACGGTAGCAGACTGTATTACCACCAGGTATAGACTACCTGGATGGGAAACTATAGAGAACGGTAGCAGACTGTATTACCACCAGGTATAGACTACCTGGATGGGAAACTATAGAGAACGGTAGCAGACTGTATTACCACCAGGTATAGACTACCTGGATGGGAAACTATAGAGAACGGTAGCAGACTGTATTACCACCAGGTATAGACTACCTGGATGGGAAACTATAGAGAACGGTAGCAGACTGTATTACCACCAGGTATAGACTACCTGGATGGGAAACTATAGAGAACGGTAGCAGACTGTATTACCACCAGGTATAGACTACCTGGATGGGAAACTATAGAGAACGGTAGCAGACTGTATTACCACCAGGTATAGACTACCTGGATGGGAAACTATAGAGAACGGTAGCAGACTGTATTACCACCAGGTATAGACTACCTGGATGGGAAACTATAGAGAACGGTAGCAGACTGTATTACCACCAGGTATAGACTACCTGGATGGGAAACTATAGAGAACGGTAGCAGACTGTATTACCACCAGGTATAGACTACCTGGATGGGAAACTATAGAGAACGGTAGCAGACTGTATTACCACCAGGTACAGACTACCTGGATGGGAAACTATAGAGAACGGTAGCAGACTGTATTACCACCAGGTATAGACTACCTGGATGGGAAACTATAGAGAACGGTAGCAGACTGTATTACCACCAGGTATAGACTACCTGGATGGGAAACTATAGAGAACGGTAGCAGACTGTATTACCACCAGGTACAGACTACCTGGATGGGAAACTATAGAGAACGGTAGCAGACTGTATTACCACCAGGTATAGACTACCTGGATGGGAAACTATAGAGAACGGTAGCAGACTGTATTACCACCAGGTATAGACTACCTGGATGGGAAACTATAGAGAACGGTAGCAGACTGTATTACCACCAGGTATAGACTACCTGGATGGGAAACTATAGAGAACAGTAGCAGACTGTATTACCACCAGGTATAGACTACCTGGATGGGAAACTATAGAGAACGGTAGCAGACTGTATTACCACCAGGTATAGACTACCTGGATGGGAAACTATAGAGAACAGTAGCAGACTGTATTACCACCAGGTATAGACTACCTGGATGGGAAACTATAGAGAACGGTAGCAGACTGTATTACCACCAGGTACAGACTACCTGGATGGGAAACTATAGAGAACGGTAGCAGACTGTATTACCACCAGGTACAGACTACCTGGATGGGAAACTATAGAGAACGGTAGCAGACTGTATTACCACCAGGTATAGACTACCTGGATGGGAAACTATAGAGAACGGTAGCAGACTGTATTACCACCAGGTATAGACTACCTGGATGGGAAACTATAGAGAACGGTAGCAGACTGTATTACCACCAGGTATAGACTACCTGGATGGGAAACTATAGAGAACGGTAGCAGACTGTATTACCACCAGGTATAGACTACCTGGATGGGAAACTATAGAGAACGGTAGCAGACTGTATTACCACCAGGTATAGACTACCTGGATGGGAAACTATAGAGAACGGTAGCAGACTGTATTACCACCAGGTATAGACTACCTGGATGGGAAACTATAGAGAACAGTAGCAGACTGTATTACCACCAGGTATAGACTACCTGGATGGGAAACTATAGAGAACGGTAGCAGACTGTATTACCACCAGGTATAGACTACCTGGATGGGAAACTATAGAGAACAGTAGCAGACTGTATTACCACCAGGTATAGACTACCTGGATGGGAAACTATAGAGAACGGTAGCAGACTGTATTACCACCAGGTATAGACTACCTGGATGGGAAACTATAGAGAACGGTAGCAGACTGTATTACCACCAGGTATAGACTACCTGGATGGGAAACTATAGAGAACGGTAGCAGACTGTATTACCACCAGGTACAGACTACCTGGATGGGAAACTATAGAGAACGGTAGCAGACTGTATTACCACCAGGTACAGACTACCTGGATGGGAAACTATAGAGAACGGTAGCAGACTGTATTACCACCAGGTACAGACTACCTGGATGGGAAACTATAGAGAACGGTAGCAGACTGTATTACCACCAGGTACAGACTACCTGGATGGGAAACTATAGAGAACGGTAGCAGACTGTATTACCACCAGGTATAGACTACCTGGATGGGAAACTATAGAGAACGGTAGCAGACTGTATTACCACCAGGTATAGACTACCTGGATGGGAAACTATAGAGAACGGTAGCAGACTGTATTACCACCAGGTATAGACTACCTGGATGGGAAACTATAGAGAACGGTAGCAGACTGTATTACCACCAGGTATAGACTACCTGGATGGGAAACTATAGAGAACGGTAGCAGACTGTATTACCACCAGGTATAGACTACCTGGATGGGAAACTATAGAGAACGGTAGCAGACTGTATTACCACCAGGTATAGACTACCTGGATGGGAAACTATAGAGAACGGTAGCAGACTGTATTACCACCAGGTATAGACTACCTGGATGGGAAACTATAGAGAACAGTAGCAGACTGTATTACCACCAGGTACAGACTACCTGGATGGGAAACTATAGAGAACGGTAGCAGACTGTATTACCACCAGGTATAGACTACCTGGATGGGAAACTATAGAGAACGGTAGCAGACTGTATTACCACCAGGTATAGACTACCTGGATGGGAAACTATAGAGAACGGTAGCAGACTGTATTACCACCAGGTATAGACTACCTGGATGGGAAACTATAGAGAACAGTAGCAGACTGTATTACCACCAGGTATAGACTACCTGGATGGGAAACTATAGAGAACGGTAGCAGACTGTATTACCACCAGGTATAGACTACCTGGATGGGAAACTATAGAGAACGGTAGCAGACTGTATTACCACCAGGTACAGACTACCTGGATGGGAAACTATAGAGAACGGTAGCAGACTGTATTACCACCAGGTATAGACTACCTGGATGGGAAACTATAGAGAACGGTAGCAGACTGTATTACCACCAGGTATAGACTACCTGGATGGGAAACTATAGAGAACGGTAGCAGACTGTATTACCACCAGGTATAGACTACCTGGATGGGAAACTATAGAGAACGGTAGCAGACTGTATTACCACCAGGTATAGACTACCTGGATGGGAAACTATAGAGAACGGTAGCAGACTGTATTACCACCAGGTATAGACTACCTGGATGGGAAACTATAGAGAACGGTAGCAGACTGTATTACCACCAGGTACAGACTACCTGGATGGGAAACTATAGAGAACGGTAGCAGACTGTATTACCACCAGGTATAGACTACCTGGATGGGAAACTATAGAGAACGGTAGCAGACTGTATTACCACCAGGTATAGACTACCTGGATGGGAAACTATAGAGAACGGTAGCAGACTGTATTACCACCAGGTATAGACTACCTGGATGGGAAACTATAGAGAACGGTAGCAGACTGTATTACCACCAGGTACAGACTACCTGGATGGGAAACTATAGAGAACGGTAGCAGACTGTATTACCACCAGGTATAGACTACCTGGATGGGAAACTATAGAGAACGGTAGCAGACTGTATTACCACCAGGTATAGACTACCTGGATGGGAAACTATAGAGAACGGTAGCAGACTGTATTACCACCAGGTACAGACTACCTGGATGGGAAACTATAGAGAACGGTAGCAGACTGTATTACCACCAGGTATAGACTACCTGGATGGGAAACTATAGAGAACGGTAGCAGACTGTATTACCACCAGGTACAGACTACCTGGATGGGAAACTATAGAGAACGGTAGCAGACTGTATTACCACCAGGTATAGACTACCTGGATGGGAAACTATAGAGAACGGTAGCAGACTGTATTACCACCAGGTATAGACTACCTGGATGGGAAACTATAGAGAACGGTAGCAGACTGTATTACCACCAGGTATAGACTACCTGGATGGGAAACTATAGAGAACGGTAGCAGACTGTATTACCACCAGGTACAGACTACCTGGATGGGAAACTATAGAGAACGGTAGCAGACTGTATTACCACCAGGTACAGACTACCTGGATGGGAAACTATAGAGAACGGTAGCAGACTGTATTACCACCAGGTATAGACTACCTGGATGGGAAACTATAGAGAACAGTAGCAGACTGTATTACCACCAGGTACAGACTACCTGGATGGGAAACTATAGAGAACGGTAGCAGACTGTATTACCACCAGGTATAGACTACCTGGATGGGAAACTATAGAGAACGGTAGCAGACTGTATTACCACCAGGTATAGACTACCTGGATGGGAAACTATAGAGAACGGTAGCAGACTGTATTACCACCAGGTATAGACTACCTGGATGGGAAACTATAGAGAACGGTAGCAGACTGTATTACCACCAGGTATAGACTACCTGGATGGGAAACTATAGAGAACGGTAGCAGACTGTATTACCACCAGGTATAGACTACCTGGATGGGAAACTATAGAGAACAGTAGCAGACTGTATTACCACCAGGTATAGACTACCTGGATGGGAAACTATAGAGAACGGTAGCAGACTGTATTACCACCAGGTATAGACTACCTGGATGGGAAACTATAGAGAACGGTAGCAGACTGTATTACCACCAGGTATAGACTACCTGGATGGGAAACTATAGAGAACGGTAGCAGACTGTATTACCACCAGGTACAGACTACCTGGATGGGAAACTATAGAGAACGGTAGCAGACTGTATTACCACCAGGTATAGACTACCTGGATGGGAAACTATAGAGAACGGTAGCACCACCAGGTATAGACTACCTGGATGGGAAACTATAGAGAACGGTAGCACCACCAGGTATAGACTACCTGGATGGGAAACTATAGAGAACGGTAGCAGACTGTATTACCACCAGGTATAGACTACCTGGATGGGAAACTATAGAGAACGGTAGCAGACTGTATTACCACCAGGTATAGACTACCTGGATGGGAAACTATAGAGAACGGTAGCAGACTGTATTACCACCAGGTACAGACTACCTGGATGGGAAACTATAGAGAACGGTAGCAGACTGTATTACCACCAGGTATAGACTACCTGGATGGGAAACTATAGAGAACGGTAGCAGACTGTATTACCACCAGGTATAGACTACCTGGATGGGAAACTATAGAGAACAGTAGCAGACTGTATTACCACCAGGTATAGACTACCTGGATGGGAAACTATAGAGAACGGTAGCAGACTGTATTACCACCAGGTATAGACTACCTGGATGGGAAACTATAGAGAACGGTAGCAGACTGTATTACCACCAGGTATAGACTACCTGGATGGGAAACTATAGAGAACAGTAGCAGACTGTATTACCACCAGGTACAGACTACCTGGATGGGAAACTATAGAGAACGGTAGCAGACTGTATTACCACCAGGTACAGACTACCTGGATGGGAAACTATAGAGAACGGTAGCAGACTGTATTACCACCAGGTATAGACTACCTGGATGGGAAACTATAGAGAACAGTAGCAGACTGTATTACCACCAGGTATAGACTACCTGGATGGGAAACTATAGAGAACGGTAGCAGACTGTATTACCACCAGGTATAGACTACCTGGATGGGAAACTATAGAGAACGGTAGCAGACTGTATTACCACCAGGTACAGACTACCTGGATGGGAAACTATAGAGAACGGTAGCAGACTGTATTACCACCAGGTATAGACTACCTGGATGGGAAACTATAGAGAACGGTAGCAGACTGTATTACCACCAGGTATAGACTACCTGGATGGGAAACTATAGAGAACGGTAGCAGACTGTATTACCACCAGGTACAGACTACCTGGATGGGAAACTATAGAGAACGGTAGCAGACTGTATTACCACCAGGTACAGACTACCTGGATGGGAAACTATAGAGAACGGTAGCAGACTGTATTACCACCAGGTATAGACTACCTGGATGGGAAACTATAGAGAACGGTAGCAGACTGTATTACCACCAGGTATAGACTACCTGGATGGGAAACTATAGAGAACGGTAGCAGACTGTATTACCACCAGGTACAGACTACCTGGATGGGAAACTATAGAGAACGGTAGCAGACTGTATTACCACCAGGTATAGACTACCTGGATGGGAAACTATAGAGAACGGTAGCAGACTGTATTACCACCAGGTACAGACTACCTGGATGGGAAACTATAGAGAACGGTAGCAGACTGTATTACCACCAGGTACAGACTACCTGGATGGGAAACTATAGAGAACGGTAGCAGACTGTATTACCACCAGGTATAGACTACCTGGATGGGAAACTATAGAGAACGGTAGCAGACTGTATTACCACCAGGTATAGACTACCTGGATGGGAAACTATAGAGAACGGTAGCAGACTGTATTACCACCAGGTATAGACTACCTGGATGGGAAACTATAGAGAACGGTAGCAGACTGTATTACCACCAGGTATAGACTACCTGGATGGGAAACTATAGAGAACGGTAGCAGACTGTATTACCACCAGGTATAGACTACCTGGATGGGAAACTATAGAGAACGGTAGCAGACTGTATTACCACCAGGTACAGACTACCTGGATGGGAAACTATAGAGAACGGTAGCAGACTGTATTACCACCAGGTATAGACTACCTGGATGGGAAACTATAGAGAACGGTAGCAGACTGTATTACCACCAGGTATAGACTACCTGGATGGGAAACTATAGAGAACGGTAGCAGACTGTATTACCACCAGGTATAGACTACCTGGATGGGAAACTATAGAGAACGGTAGCAGACTGTATTACCACCAGGTATAGACTACCTGGATGGGAAACTATAGAGAACGGTAGCAGACTGTATTACCACCAGCTACAGACTACCTGGATGGGAAACTATAGAGAACAGTAGCAGACTGTATTACCACCAGGTATAGACTACCTGGATGGGAAACTATAGAGAACGGTAGCAGACTGTATTACCACCAGGTATAGACTACCTGGATGGGAAACTATAGAGAACGGTAGCAGACTGTATTACCACCAGGTACAGACTACCTGGATGGGAAACTATAGAGAACGGTAGCAGACTGTATTACCACCAGGTATAGACTACCTGGATGGGAAACTATAGAGAACGGTAGCAGACTGTATTACCACCAGGTATAGACTACCTGGATGGGAAACTATAGAGAACAGTAGCAGACTGTATTACCACCAGGTATAGACTACCTGGATGGGAAACTATAGAGAACGGTAGCAGACTGTATTACCACCAGGTACAGACTACCTGGATGGGAAACTATAGAGAACGGTAGCAGACTGTATTACCACCAGGTACAGACTACCTGGATGGGAAACTATAGAGAACAGTAGCAGACTGTATTACCACCAGGTACAGACTACCTGGATGGGAAACTATAGAGAACGGTAGCAGACTGTATTACCACCAGGTATAGACTACCTGGATGGGAAACTATAGAGAACAGTAGCAGACTGTATTACCACCAGGTATAGACTACCTGGATGGGAAACTATAGAGAACGGTAGCAGACTGTATTACCACCAGGTATAGACTACCTGGATGGGAAACTATAGAGAACGGTAGCAGACTGTATTACCACCAGGTATAGACTACCTGGATGGGAAACTATAGAGAACAGTAGCAGACTGTATTACCACCAGGTATAGACTACCTGGATGGGAAACTATAGAGAACGGTAGCAGACTGTATTACCACCAGGTATAGACTACCTGGATGGGAAACTATAGAGAACGGTAGCAGACTGTATTACCACCAGGTATAGACTACCTGGATGGGAAACTATAGAGAACAGTAGCAGACTGTATTACCACCAGGTATAGACTACCTGGATGGGAAACTATAGAGAACGGTAGCAGACTGTATTACCACCAGGTATAGACTACCTGGATGGGAAACTATAGAGAACGGTAGCAGACTGTATTACCACCAGGTACAGACTACCTGGATGGGAAACTATAGAGAACGGTAGCAGACTGTATTACCACCAGGTACAGACTACCTGGATGGGAAACTATAGAGAACGGTAGCAGACTGTATTACCACCAGGTATAGACTACCTGGATGGGAAACTATAGAGAACGGTAGCAGACTGTATTACCACCAGGTATAGACTACCTGGATGGGAAACTATAGAGAACGGTAGCAGACTGTATTACCACCAGGTATAGACTACCTGGATGGGAAACTATAGAGAACGGTAGCAGACTGTATTACCACCAGGTATAGACTACCTGGATGGGAAACTATAGAGAACGGTAGCAGACTGTATTACCACCAGGTACAGACTACCTGGATGGGAAACTATAGAGAACGGTAGCAGACTGTATTACCACCAGGTATAGACTACCTGGATGGGAAACTATAGAGAACGGTAGCAGACTGTATTACCACCAGCTACAGACTACCTGGATGGGAAACTATAGAGAACTGTAGCACCACCAGGTATAGACTACCTGGATGGGAAACTATAGAGAACGGTAGCACCACCAGGTATAGACTACCTGGATGGGAAACTATAGAGAACGGTAGCAGACTGTATTACCACCAGGTATAGACTACCTGGATGGGAAACTATAGAGAACGGTAGCAGACTGTATTACCACCAGGTATAGACTACCTGGATGGGAAACTATAGAGAACGGTAGCAGACTGTATTACCACCAGGTATAGACTACCTGGATGGGAAACTATAGAGAACGGTAGCAGACTGTATTACCACCAGGTATAGACTACCTGGATGGGAAACTATAGAGAACGGTAGCAGACTGTATTACCACCAGGTATAGACTACCTGGATGGGAAACTATAGAGAACGGTAGCAGACTGTATTACCACCAGGTATAGACTACCTGGATGGGAAACTATAGAGAACGGTAGCAGACTGTATTACCACCAGGTACAGACTACCTGGATGGGAAACTATAGAGAACGGTAGCAGACTGTATTACCACCAGGTATAGACTACCTGGATGGGAAACTATAGAGAACGGTAGCAGACTGTATTACCACCAGGTACAGACTACCTGGATGGGAAACTATAGAGAACAGTAGCAGACTGTATTACCACCAGGTATAGACTACCTGGATGGGAAACTATAGAGAACGGTAGCAGACTGTATTACCACCAGGTATAGACTACCTGGATGGGAAACTATAGAGAACGGTAGCAGACTGTATTACCACCAGGTATAGACTACCTGGATGGGAAACTATAGAGAACGGTAGCAGACTGTATTACCACCAGGTACAGACTACCTGGATGGGAAACTATAGAGAACGGTAGCAGACTGTATTACCACCAGGTATAGACTACCTGGATGGGAAACTATAGAGAACGGTAGCAGACTGTATTACCACCAGGTATAGACTACCTGGATGGGAAACTATAGAGAACGGTAGCAGACTGTATTACCACCAGGTATAGACTACCTGGATGGGAAACTATAGAGAACGGTAGCAGACTGTATTACCACCAGGTATAGACTACCTGGATGGGAAACTATAGAGAACAGTAGCAGACTGTATTACCACCAGGTATAGACTACCTGGATGGGAAACTATAGAGAACGGTAGCAGACTGTATTACCACCAGGTATAGACTACCTGGATGGGAAACTATAGAGAACGGTAGCAGACTGTATTACCACCAGGTACAGACTACCTGGATGGGAAACTATAGAGAACGGTAGCAGACTGTATTACCACCAGGTATAGACTACCTGGATGGGAAACTATAGAGAACGGTAGCAGACTGTATTACCACCAGCTACAGACTACCTGGATGGGAAACTATAGAGAACAGTAGCAGACTGTATTACCACCAGGTATAGACTACCTGGATGGGAAACTATAGAGAACGGTAGCAGACTGTATTACCACCAGGTATAGACTACCTGGATGGGAAACTATAGAGAACGGTAGCAGACTGTATTACCACCAGGTATAGACTACCTGGATGGGAAACTATAGAGAACGGTAGCAGACTGTATTACCACCAGGTATAGACTACCTGGATGGGAAACTATAGAGAACGGTAGCAGACTGTATTACCACCAGGTATAGACTACCTGGATGGGAAACTATAGAGAACGGTAGCAGACTGTATTACCACCAGGTATAGACTACCTGGATGGGAAACTATAGAGAACGGTAGCAGACTGTATTACCACCAGGTATAGACTACCTGGATGGGAAACTATAGAGAACGGTAGCAGACTGTATTACCACCAGGTATAGACTACCTGGATGGGAAACTATAGAGAACGGTAGCAGACTGTATTACCACCAGGTATAGACTACCTGGATGGGAAACTATAGAGAACGGTAGCAGACTGTATTACCACCAGGTATAGACTACCTGGATGGGAAACTATAGAGAACGGTAGCAGACTGTATTACCACCAGGTATAGACTACCTGGATGGGAAACTATAGAGAACGGTAGCAGACTGTATTACCACCAGGTATAGACTACCTGGATGGGAAACTATAGAGAACGGTAGCAGACTGTATTACCACCAGGTATAGACTACCTGGATGGGAAACTATAGAGAACGGTAGCAGACTGTATTACCACCAGGTATAGACTACCTGGATGGGAAACTATAGAGAACGGTAGCAGACTGTATTACCACCAGGTATAGACTACCTGGATGGGAAACTATAGAGAACGGTAGCAGACTGTATTACCACCAGGTATAGACTACCTGGATGGGAAACTATAGAGAACGGTAGCAGACTGTATTACCACCAGGTACAGACTACCTGGATGGGAAACTATAGAGAACGGTAGCAGACTGTATTACCACCAGGTACAGACTACCTGGATGGGAAACTATAGAGAACGGTAGCAGACTGTATTACCACCAGGTATAGACTACCTGGATGGGAAACTATAGAGAACGGTAGCAGACTGTATTACCACCAGGTATAGACTACCTGGATGGGAAACTATAGAGAACGGTAGCAGACTGTATTACCACCAGGTACAGACTACCTGGATGGGAAACTATAGAGAACGGTAGCAGACTGTATTACCACCAGGTACAGACTACCTGGATGGGAAACTATAGAGAACGGTAGCAGACTGTATTACCACCAGGTACAGACTACCTGGATGGGAAACTATAGAGAACGGTAGCAGACTGTATTACCACCAGGTATAGACTACCTGGATGGGAAACTATAGAGAACGGTAGCAGACTGTATTACCACCAGGTACAGACTACCTGGATGGGAAACTATAGAGAACGGTAGCAGACTGTATTACCACCAGGTACAGACTACCTGGATGGGAAACTATAGAGAACGGTAGCAGACTGTATTACCACCAGGTATAGACTACCTGGATGGGAAACTATAGAGAACGGTAGCAGACTGTATTACCACCAGGTATAGACTACCTGGATGGGAAACTATAGAGAACAGTAGCAGACTGTATTACCACCAGGTACAGACTACCTGGATGGGAAACTATAGAGAACGGTAGCAGACTGTATTACCACCAGGTATAGACTACCTGGATGGGAAACTATAGAGAACGGTAGCAGACTGTATTACCACCAGGTATAGACTACCTGGATGGGAAACTATAGAGAACGGTAGCAGACTGTATTACCACCAGGTATAGACTACCTGGATGGGAAACTATAGAGAACGGTAGCAGACTGTATTACCACCAGGTATAGACTACCTGGATGGGAAACTATAGAGAACGGTAGCAGACTGTATTACCACCAGGTATAGACTACCTGGATGGGAAACTATAGAGAACGGTAGCAGACTGTATTACCACCAGGTATAGACTACCTGGATGGGAAACTATAGAGAACGGTAGCAGACTGTATTACCACCAGGTATAGACTACCTGGATGGGAAACTATAGAGAACGGTAGCAGACTGTATTACCACCAGGTATAGACTACCTGGATGGGAAACTATAGAGAACGGTAGCAGACTGTATTACCACCAGGTATAGACTACCTGGATGGGAAACTATAGAGAACGGTAGCAGACTGTATTACCACCAGGTATAGACTACCTGGATGGGAAACTATAGAGAACGGTAGCAGACTGTATTACCACCAGGTATAGACTACCTGGATGGGAAACTATAGAGAACGGTAGCAGACTGTATTACCACCAGGTATAGACTACCTGGATGGGAAACTATAGAGAACGGTAGCAGACTGTATTACCACCAGGTATAGACTACCTGGATGGGAAACTATAGAGAACAGTAGCAGACTGTATTACCACCAGGTATAGACTACCTGGATGGGAAACTATAGAGAACGGTAGCAGACTGTATTACCACCAGGTACAGACTACCTGGATGGGAAACTATAGAGAACGGTAGCAGACTGTATTACCACCAGGTACAGACTACCTGGATGGGAAACTATAGAGAACGGTAGCAGACTGTATTACCACCAGGTATAGACTACCTGGATGGGAAACTATAGAGAACGGTAGCAGACTGTATTACCACCAGGTACAGACTACCTGGATGGGAAACTATAGAGAACGGTAGCAGACTGTATTACCACCAGGTACAGACTACCTGGATGGGAAACTATAGAGAACGGTAGCAGACTGTATTACCACCAGGTATAGACTACCTGGATGGGAAACTATAGAGAACGGTAGCAGACTGTATTACCACCAGGTATAGACTACCTGGATGGGAAACTATAGAGAACGGTAGCAGACTGTATTACCACCAGGTATAGACTACCTGGATGGGAAACTATAGAGAACGGTAGCAGACTGTATTACCACCAGGTATAGACTACCTGGATGGGAAACTATAGAGAACGGTAGCAGACTGTATTACCACCAGGTACAGACTACCTGGATGGGAAACTATAGAGAACGGTAGCAGACTGTATTACCACCAGGTATAGACTACCTGGATGGGAAACTATAGAGAACGGTAGCAGACTGTATTACCACCAGGTATAGACTACCTGGATGGGAAACTATAGAGAACGGTAGCAGACTGTATTACCACCAGGTACAGACTACCTGGATGGGAAACTATAGAGAACGGTAGCAGACTGTATTACCACCAGGTATAGACTACCTGGATGGGAAACTATAGAGAACGGTAGCAGACTGTATTACCACCAGGTATAGACTACCTGGATGGGAAACTATAGAGAACAGTAGCAGACTGTATTACCACCAGGTATAGACTACCTGGATGGGAAACTATAGAGAACGGTAGCAGACTGTATTACCACCAGGTATAGACTACCTGGATGGGAAACTATAGAGAACGGTAGCAGACTGTATTACCACCAGGTACAGACTACCTGGATGGGAAACTATAGAGAACGGTAGCAGACTGTATTACCACCAGGTATAGACTACCTGGATGGGAAACTATAGAGAACGGTAGCAGACTGTATTACCACCAGGTATAGACTACCTGGATGGGAAACTATAGAGAACGGTAGCAGACTGTATTACCACCAGGTATAGACTACCTGGATGGGAAACTATAGAGAACGGTAGCAGACTGTATTACCACCAGGTACAGACTACCTGGATGGGAAACTATAGAGAACGGTAGCAGACTGTATTACCACCAGGTATAGACTACCTGGATGGGAAACTATAGAGAACGGTAGCAGACTGTATTACCACCAGGTATAGACTACCTGGATGGGAAACTATAGAGAACGGTAGCAGACTGTATTACCACCAGGTATAGACTACCTGGATGGGAAACTATAGAGAACGGTAGCAGACTGTATTACCACCAGGTACAGACTACCTGGATGGGAAACTATAGAGAACGGTAGCAGACTGTATTACCACCAGGTATAGACTACCTGGATGGGAAACTATAGAGAACGGTAGCAGACTGTATTACCACCAGGTATAGACTACCTGGATGGGAAACTATAGAGAACGGTAGCAGACTGTATTACCACCAGGTACAGACTACCTGGATGGGAAACTATAGAGAACAGTAGCAGACTGTATTACCACCAGGTACAGACTACCTGGATGGGAAACTATAGAGAACGGTAGCAGACTGTATTACCACCAGGTATAGACTACCTGGATGGGAAACTATAGAGAACGGTAGCAGACTGTATTACCACCAGGTATAGACTACCTGGATGGGAAACTATAGAGAACGGTAGCAGACTGTATTACCACCAGGTATAGACTACCTGGATGGGAAACTATAGAGAACGGTAGCAGACTGTATTACCACCAGGTACAGACTACCTGGATGGGAAACTATAGAGAACGGTAGCAGACTGTATTACCACCAGGTACAGACTACCTGGATGGGAAACTATAGAGAACGGTAGCAGACTGTATTACCACCAGGTATAGACTACCTGGATGGGAAACTATAGAGAACAGTAGCAGACTGTATTACCACCAGGTATAGACTACCTGGATGGGAAACTATAGAGAACGGTAGCAGACTGTATTACCACCAGGTACAGACTACCTGGATGGGAAACTATAGAGAACGGTAGCAGACTGTATTACCACCAGGTATAGACTACCTGGATGGGAAACTATAGAGAACGGTAGCAGACTGTATTACCACCAGGTATAGACTACCTGGATGGGAAACTATAGAGAACGGTAGCAGACTGTATTACCACCAGGTATAGACTACCTGGATGGGAAACTATAGAGAACAGTAGCAGACTGTATTACCACCAGGTATAGACTACCTGGATGGGAAACTATAGAGAACGGTAGCAGACTGTATTACCACCAGGTACAGACTACCTGGATGGGAAACTATAGAGAACGGTAGCAGACTGTATTACCACCAGGTACAGACTACCTGGATGGGAAACTATAGAGAACGGTAGCAGACTGTATTACCACCAGGTATAGACTACCTGGATGGGAAACTATAGAGAACGGTAGCAGACTGTATTACCACCAGGTATAGACTACCTGGATGGGAAACTATAGAGAACGGTAGCAGACTGTATTACCACCAGGTACAGACTACCTGGATGGGAAACTATAGAGAACGGTAGGAGACTGTATTACCACCAGGTACAGACTACCTGGATGGGAAACTATAGAGAACGGTAGCAGACTGTATTACCACCAGGTACAGACTACCTGGATGGGAAACTATAGAGAACGGTAGCAGACTGTATTACCACCAGGTATAGACTACCTGGATGGGAAACTATAGAGAACGGTAGCAGACTGTATTACCACCAGGTACAGACTACCTGGATGGGAAACTATAGAGAACGGTAGCAGACTGTATTACCACCAGGTATAGACTACCTGGATGGGAAACTATAGAGAACGGTAGCAGACTGTATTACCACCAGGTATAGACTACCTGGATGGGAAACTATAGAGAACGGTAGCAGACTGTATTACCACCAGGTACAGACTACCTGGATGGGAAACTATAGAGAACGGTAGCAGACTGTATTACCACCAGGTATAGACTACCTGGATGGGAAACTATAGAGAACGGTAGCAGACTGTATTACCACCAGGTACAGACTACCTGGATGGGAAACTATAGAGAACGGTAGCAGACTGTATTACCACCAGGTACAGACTACCTGGATGGGAAACTATAGAGAACGGTAGCAGACTGTATTACCACCAGGTATAGACTACCTGGATGGGAAACTATAGAGAACGGTAGCAGACTGTATTACCACCAGGTATAGACTACCTGGATGGGAAACTATAGAGAACGGTAGCAGACTGTATTACCACCAGGTACAGACTACCTGGATGGGAAACTATAGAGAACGGTAGCAGACTGTATTACCACCAGGTATAGACTACCTGGATGGGAAACTATAGAGAACGGTAGCAGACTGTATTACCACCAGGTACAGACTACCTGGATGGGAAACTATAGAGAACGGTAGCAGACTGTATTACCACCAGGTACAGACTACCTGGATGGGAAACTATAGAGAACGGTAGCAGACTGTATTACCACCAGGTATAGACTACCTGGATGGGAAACTATAGAGAACGGTAGCAGACTGTATTACCACCAGGTACAGACTACCTGGATGGGAAACTATAGAGAACGGTAGCAGACTGTATTACCACCAGGTATAGACTACCTGGATGGGAAACTATAGAGAACGGTAGCAGACTGTATTACCACCAGGTATAGACTACCTGGATGGGAAACTATAGAGAACGGTAGCAGACTGTATTACCACCAGGTACAGACTACCTGGATGGGAAACTATAGAGAACGGTAGCAGACTGTATTACCACCAGGTACAGACTACCTGGATGGGAAACTATAGAGAACGGTAGCAGACTGTATTACCACCAGGTACAGACTACCTGGATGGGAAACTATAGAGAACGGTAGCAGACTGTATTACCACCAGGTATAGACTACCTGGATGGGAAACTATAGAGAACGGTAGCAGACTGTATTACCACCAGGTATAGACTACCTGGATGGGAAACTATAGAGAACGGTAGCAGACTGTATTACCACCAGGTACAGACTACCTGGATGGGAAACTATAGAGAACGGTAGCAGACTGTATTACCACCAGGTATAGACTACCTGGATGGGAAACTATAGAGAACGGTAGCAGACTGTATTACCACCAGGTATAGACTACCTGGATGGGAAACTATAGAGAACGGTAGCAGACTGTATTACCACCAGGTATAGACTACCTGGATGGGAAACTATAGAGAACGGTAGCAGACTGTATTACCACCAGGTATAGACTACCTGGATGGGAAACTATAGAGAACGGTAGCAGACTGTATTACCACCAGGTATAGACTACCTGGATGGGAAACTATAGAGAACAGTAGCAGACTGTATTACCACCAGGTACAGACTACCTGGATGGGAAACTATAGAGAACGGTAGCAGACTGTATTACCACCAGGTATAGACTACCTGGATGGGAAACTATAGAGAACGGTAGCAGACTGTATTACCACCAGGTACAGACTACCTGGATGGGAAACTATAGAGAACGGTAGCAGACTGTATTACCACCAGGTACAGACTACCTGGATGGGAAACTATAGAGAACGGTAGCAGACTGTATTACCACCAGGTATAGACTACCTGGATGGGAAACTATAGAGAACGGTAGCAGACTGTATTACCACCAGGTATAGACTACCTGGATGGGAAACTATAGAGAACGGTAGCAGACTGTATTACCACCAGGTATAGACTACCTGGATGGGAAACTATAGAGAACGGTAGCAGACTGTATTACCACCAGGTACAGACTACCTGGATGGGAAACTATAGAGAACGGTAGCAGACTGTATTACCACCAGGTATAGACTACCTGGATGGGAAACTATAGAGAACGGTAGCAGACTGTATTACCACCAGGTATAGACTACCTGGATGGGAAACTATAGAGAACGGTAGCAGACTGTATTACCACCAGGTATAGACTACCTGGATGGGAAACTATAGAGAACGGTAGCAGACTGTATTACCACCAGGTATAGACTACCTGGATGGGAAACTATAGAGAACGGTAGCAGACTGTATTACCACCAGGTATAGACTACCTGGATGGGAAACTATAGAGAACGGTAGCAGACTGTATTACCACCAGGTATAGACTACCTGGATGGGAAACTATAGAGAACGGTAGCAGACTGTATTACCACCAGGTATAGACTACCTGGATGGGAAACTATAGAGAACGGTAGCAGACTGTATTACCACCAGGTATAGACTACCTGGATGGGAAACTATAGAGAACGGTAGCAGACTGTATTACCACCAGGTATAGACTACCTGGATGGGAAACTATAGAGAACGGTAGCAGACTGTATTACCACCAGGTACAGACTACCTGGATGGGAAACTATAGAGAACGGTAGCAGACTGTATTACCACCAGGTACAGACTACCTGGATGGGAAACTATAGAGAACGGTAGCAGACTGTATTACCACCAGGTACAGACTACCTGGATGGGAAACTATAGAGAACGGTAGCAGACTGTATTACCACCAGGTACAGACTACCTGGATGGGAAACTATAGAGAACGGTAGCAGACTGTATTACCACCAGGTACAGACTACCTGGATGGGAAACTATAGAGAACGGTAGCAGACTGTATTACCACCAGGTATAGACTACCTGGATGGGAAACTATAGAGAACGGTAGCAGACTGTATTACCACCAGGTATAGACTACCTGGATGGGAAACTATAGAGAACAGTAGCAGACTGTATTACCACCAGGTATAGACTACCTGGATGGGAAACTATAGAGAACGGTAGCAGACTGTATTACCACCAGGTATAGACTACCTGGATGGGAAACTATAGAGAACGGTAGCAGACTGTATTACCACCAGGTATAGACTACCTGGATGGGAAACTATAGAGAACGGTAGCAGACTGTATTACCACCAGGTATAGACTACCTGGATGGGAAACTATAGAGAACGGTAGCAGACTGTATTACCACCAGGTACAGACTACCTGGATGGGAAACTATAGAGAACGGTAGCAGACTGTATTACCACCAGGTACAGACTACCTGGATGGGAAACTATAGAGAACGGTAGCAGACTGTATTACCACCAGGTATAGACTACCTGGATGGGAAACTATAGAGAACGGTAGCAGACTGTATTACCACCAGGTATAGACTACCTGGATGGGAAACTATAGAGAACGGTAGCAGACTGTATTACCACCAGGTACAGACTACCTGGATGGGAAACTATAGAGAACGGTAGCAGACTGTATTACCACCAGGTATAGACTACCTGGATGGGAAACTATAGAGAACGGTAGCAGACTGTATTACCACCAGGTACAGACTACCTGGATGGGAAACTATAGAGAACGGTAGCAGACTGTATTACCACCAGGTATAGACTACCTGGATGGGAAACTATAGAGAACAGTAGCAGACTGTATTACCACCAGGTACAGACTACCTGGATGGGAAACTATAGAGAACGGTAGCAGACTGTATTACCACCAGGTACAGACTACCTGGATGGGAAACTATAGAGAACGGTAGCAGACTGTATTACCACCAGGTACAGACTACCTGGATGGGAAACTATAGAGAACGGTAGCAGACTGTATTACCACCAGGTATAGACTACCTGGATGGGAAACTATAGAGAACGGTAGCAGACTGTATTACCACCAGGTATAGACTACCTGGATGGGAAACTATAGAGAACGGTAGCAGACTGTATTACCACCAGGTATAGACTACCTGGATGGGAAACTATAGAGAACGGTAGCAGACTGTATTACCACCAGGTATAGACTACCTGGATGGGAAACTATAGAGAACGGTAGCAGACTGTATTACCACCAGGTATAGACTACCTGGATGGGAAACTATAGAGAACGGTAGCAGACTGTATTACCACCAGGTACAGACTACCTGGATGGGAAACTATAGAGAACGGTAGCAGACTGTATTACCACCAGGTATAGACTACCTGGATGGGAAACTATAGAGAACGGTAGCAGACTGTATTACCACCAGGTATAGACTACCTGGATGGGAAACTATAGAGAACGGTAGCAGACTGTATTACCACCAGGTACAGACTACCTGGATGGGAAACTATAGAGAACGGTAGCAGACTGTATTACCACCAGGTATAGACTACCTGGATGGGAAACTATAGAGAACGGTAGCAGACTGTATTACCACCAGGTACAGACTACCTGGATGGGAAACTATAGAGAACGGTAGCAGACTGTATTACCACCAGGTATAGACTACCTGGATGGGAAACTATAGAGAACGGTAGCAGACTGTATTACCACCAGGTACAGACTACCTGGATGGGAAACTATAGAGAACGGTAGCACCACCAGGTATAGACTACGTGGATGGGAAACTATAGAGAACGGTAGCAGACTGTATTACCACCAGGTACAGACTACCTGGATGGGAAACTATAGAGAACGGTAGCAGACTGTATTACCACCAGGTACAGACTACCTGGATGGGAAACTATAGAGAACGGTAGGAGACTGTATTACCACCAGGTACAGACTACCTGGATGGGAAACTATAGAGAACGGTAGCAGACTGTATTACCACCAGGTACAGACTACCTGGATGGGAAACTATAGAGAACGGTAGCAGACTGTATTACCACCAGGTATAGACTACCTGGATGGGAAACTATAGAGAACGGTAGCAGACTGTATTACCACCAGGTATAGACTACCTGGATGGGAAACTATAGAGAACGGTAGCAGACTGTATTACCACCAGGTATAGACTACCTGGATGGGAAACTATAGAGAACGGTAGCAGACTGTATTACCACCAGGTACAGACTACCTGGATGGGAAACTATAGAGAACGGTAGCAGACTGTATTACCACCAGGTACAGACTACCTGGATGGGAAACTATAGAGAACGGTAGCAGACTGTATTACCACCAGGTATAGACTACCTGGATGGGAAACTATAGAGAACGGTAGCAGACTGTATTACCACCAGGTATAGACTACCTGGATGGGAAACTATAGAGAACGGTAGCAGACTGTATTACCACCAGGTATAGACTACCTGGATGGGAAACTATAGAGAACAGTAGCAGACTGTATTACCACCAGGTACAGACTACCTGGATGGGAAACTATAGAGAACGGTAGCAGACTGTATTACCACCAGGTACAGACTACCTGGATGGGAAACTATAGAGAACGGTAGCAGACTGTATTACCACCAGGTACAGACTACCTGGATGGGAAACTATAGAGAACGGTAGCAGACTGTATTACCACCAGGTATAGACTACCTGGATGGGAAACTATAGAGAACAGTAGCAGACTGTATTACCACCAGGTATAGACTACCTGGATGGGAAACTATAGAGAACGGTAGCAGACTGTATTACCACCAGGTACAGACTACCTGGATGGGAAACTATAGAGAACGGTAGCAGACTGTATTACCACCAGGTACAGACTACCTGGATGGGAAACTATAGAGAACGGTAGCAGACTGTATTACCACCAGGTACAGACTACCTGGATGGGAAACTATAGAGAACGGTAGCAGACTGTATTACCACCAGGTATAGACTACCTGGATGGGAAACTATAGAGAACGGTAGCAGACTGTATTACCACCAGGTATAGACTACCTGGATGGGAAACTATAGAGAACGGTAGCAGACTGTATTACCACCAGGTACAGACTACCTGGATGGGAAACTATAGAGAACGGTAGCAGACTGTATTACCACCAGGTACAGACTACCTGGATGGGAAACTATAGAGAACGGTAGCAGACTGTATTACCACCAGGTATAGACTACCTGGATGGGAAACTATAGAGAACGGTAGCAGACTGTATTACCACCAGGTACAGACTACCTGGATGGGAAACTATAGAGAACGGTAGCAGACTGTATTACCACCAGGTACAGACTACCTGGATGGGAAACTATAGAGAACGGTAGCAGACTGTATTACCACCAGGTATAGACTACCTGGATGGGAAACTATAGAGAACGGTAGCAGACTGTATTACCACCAGGTATAGACTACCTGGATGGGAAACTATAGAGAACGGTAGCAGACTGTATTACCACCAGGTATAGACTACCTGGATGGGAAACTATAGAGAACGGTAGCAGACTGTATTACCACCAGGTACAGACTACCTGGATGGGAAACTATAGAGAACGGTAGCAGACTGTATTACCACCAGGTATAGACTACCTGGATGGGAAACTATAGAGAACGGTAGCAGACTGTATTACCACCAGGTATAGACTACCTGGATGGGAAACTATAGAGAACGGTAGCAGACTGTATTACCACCAGGTACAGACTACCTGGATGGGAAACTATAGAGAACAGTAGCAGACTGTATTACCACCAGGTATAGACTACCTGGATGGGAAACTATAGAGAACGGTAGCAGACTGTATTACCACCAGGTATAGACTACCTGGATGGGAAACTATAGAGAACGGTAGCAGACTGTATTACCACCAGGTACAGACTACCTGGATGGGAAACTATAGAGAACGGTAGCAGACTGTATTACCACCAGGTACAGACTACCTGGATGGGAAACTATAGAGAACGGTAGCAGACTGTATTACCACCAGGTATAGACTACCTGGATGGGAAACTATAGAGAACGGTAGCAGACTGTATTACCACCAGGTACAGACTACCTGGATGGGAAACTATAGAGAACGGTAGCAGACTGTATTACCACCAGGTACAGACTACCTGGATGGGAAACTATAGAGAACGGTAGCAGACTGTATTACCACCAGGTACAGACTACCTGGATGGGAAACTATAGAGAACGGTAGCAGACTGTATTACCACCAGGTACAGACTACCTGGATGGGAAACTATAGAGAACAGTAGCAGACTGTATTACCACCAGGTATAGACTACCTGGATGGGAAACTATAGAGAACGGTAGCAGACTGTATTACCACCAGGTATAGACTACCTGGATGGGAAACTATAGAGAACGGTAGCACCACCAGGTATAGACTACCTGGATGGGAAACTATAGAGAACGGTAGCACCACCAGGTATAGACTACCTGGATGGGAAACTATAGAGAACGGTAGCAGACTGTATTACCACCGGTACAGACTACCTGGATGGGAAACTATAGAGAACGGTAGCAGACTGTATTACCACCAGGTATAGACTACCTGGATGGGAAACTATAGAGAACGGTAGCAGACTGTATTACCACCAGGTATAGACTACCTGGATGGGAAACTATAGAGAACGGTAGCAGACTGTATTACCACCAGGTATAGACTACCTGGATGGGAAACTATAGAGAACGGTAGCAGACTGTATTACCACCAGGTACAGACTACCTGGATGGGAAACTATAGAGAACGGTAGCAGACTGTATTACCACCAGGTATAGACTACCTGGATGGGAAACTATAGAGAACGGTAGCAGACTGTATTACCACCAGGTATAGACTACCTGGATGGGAAACTATAGAGAACGGTAGCAGACTGTATTACCACCAGGTACAGACTACCTGGATGGGAAACTATAGAGAACGGTAGCAGACTGTATTACCACCAGCTACAGACTACCTGGATGGGAAACTATAGAGAACAGTAGCAGACTGTATTACCACCAGGTATAGACTACCTGGATGGGAAACTATAGAGAACGGTAGCAGACTGTATTACCACCAGGTATAGACTACCTGGATGGGAAACTATAGAGAACGGTAGCAGACTGTATTACCACCAGGTACAGACTACCTGGATGGGAAACTATAGAGAACGGTAGCAGACTGTATTACCACCAGGTACAGACTACCTGGATGGGAAACTATAGAGAACGGTAGCAGACTGTATTACCACCAGGTATAGACTACCTGGATGGGAAACTATAGAGAACAGTAGCAGACTGTATTACCACCAGGTATAGACTACCTGGATGGGAAACTATAGAGAACGGTAGCAGACTGTATTACCACCAGGTATAGACTACCTGGATGGGAAACTATAGAGAACAGTAGCAGACTGTATTACCACCAGGTACAGACTACCTGGATGGGAAACTATAGAGAACGGTAGCAGACTGTATTACCACCAGGTATAGACTACCTGGATGGGAAACTATAGAGAACGGTAGCAGACTGTATTACCACCAGGTACAGACTACCTGGATGGGAAACTATAGAGAACGGTAGCAGACTGTATTACCACCAGGTATAGACTACCTGGATGGGAAACTATAGAGAACAGTAGCAGACTGTATTACCACCAGGTACAGACTACCTGGATGGGAAACTATAGAGAACGGTAGCAGACTGTATTACCACCAGGTACAGACTACCTGGATGGGAAACTATAGAGAACGGTAGCAGACTGTATTACCACCAGGTATAGACTACCTGGATGGGAAACTATAGAGAACGGTAGCAGACTGTATTACCACCAGGTATAGACTACCTGGATGGGAAACTATAGAGAACGGTAGCAGACTGTATTACCACCAGGTACAGACTACCTGGATGGGAAACTATAGAGAACGGTAGCAGACTGTATTACCACCAGGTACAGACTACCTGGATGGGAAACTATAGAGAACGGTAGCAGACTGTATTACCACCAGGTATAGACTACCTGGATGGGAAACTATAGAGAACGGTAGCAGACTGTATTACCACCAGGTACAGACTACCTGGATGGGAAACTATAGAGAACGGTAGCAGACTGTATTACCACCAGGTACAGACTACCTGGATGGGAAACTATAGAGAACGGTAGCAGACTGTATTACCACCAGGTATAGACTACCTGGATGGGAAACTATAGAGAACGGTAGCAGACTGTATTACCACCAGGTATAGACTACCTGGATGGGAAACTATAGAGAACGGTAGCAGACTGTATTACCACCAGGTACAGACTACCTGGATGGGAAACTATAGAGAACGGTAGCAGACTGTATTACCACCAGGTATAGACTACCTGGATGGGAAACTATAGAGAACGGTAGCAGACTGTATTACCACCAGGTATAGACTACCTGGATGGGAAACTATAGAGAACGGTAGCAGACTGTATTACCACCAGGTACAGACTACCTGGATGGGAAACTATAGAGAACGGTAGCAGACTGTATTACCACCAGGTACAGACTACCTGGATGGGAAACTATAGAGAACGGTAGCAGACTGTATTACCACCAGGTACAGACTACCTGGATGGGAAACTATAGAGAACGGTAGCAGACTGTATTACCACCAGGTATAGACTACCTGGATGGGAAACTATAGAGAACGGTAGCAGACTGTATTACCACCAGGTATAGACTACCTGGATGGGAAACTATAGAGAACGGTAGCAGACTGTATTACCACCAGGTACAGACTACCTGGATGGGAAACTATAGAGAACGGTAGCAGACTGTATTACCACCAGGTACAGACTACCTGGATGGGAAACTATAGAGAACGGTAGCAGACTGTATTACCACCAGGTATAGACTACCTGGATGGGAAACTATAGAGAACGGTAGCAGACTGTATTACCACCAGGTACAGACTACCTGGATGGGAAACTATAGAGAACGGTAGCAGACTGTATTACCACCAGGTATAGACTACCTGGATGGGAAACTATAGAGAACGGTAGCAGACTGTATTACCACCAGGTACAGACTACCTGGATGGGAAACTATAGAGAACGGTAGCAGACTGTATTACCACCAGGTACAGACTACCTGGATGGGAAACTATAGAGAACGGTAGCAGACTGTATTACCACCAGGTATAGACTACCTGGATGGGAAACTATAGAGAACGGTAGCAGACTGTATTACCACCAGGTATAGACTACCTGGATGGGAAACTATAGAGAACGGTAGCAGACTGTATTACCACCAGGTACAGACTACCTGGATGGGAAACTATAGAGAACGGTAGCAGACTGTATTACCACCAGGTACAGACTACCTGGATGGGAAACTATAGAGAACGGTAGCAGACTGTATTACCACCAGGTACAGACTACCTGGATGGGAAACTATAGAGAACGGTAGCAGACTGTATTACCACCAGGTATAGACTACCTGGATGGGAAACTATAGAGAACGGTAGCAGACTGTATTACCACCAGGTACAGACTACCTGGATGGGAAACTATAGAGAACGGTAGCAGACTGTATTACCACCAGGTACAGACTACCTGGATGGGAAACTATAGAGAACGGTAGCAGACTGTATTACCACCAGGTATAGACTACCTGGATGGGAAACTATAGAGAACGGTAGCAGACTGTATTACCACCAGGTACAGACTACCTGGATGGGAAACTATAGAGAACGGTAGCAGACTGTATTACCACCAGGTACAGACTACCTGGATGGGAAACTATAGAGAACGGTAGCAGACTGTATTACCACCAGGTACAGACTACCTGGATGGGAAACTATAGAGAACGGTAGCAGACTGTATTACCACCAGGTATAGACTACCTGGATGGGAAACTATAGAGAACGGTAGCAGACTGTATTACCACCAGGTACAGACTACCTGGATGGGAAACTATAGAGAACGGTAGCAGACTGTATTACCACCAGGTATAGACTACCTGGATGGGAAACTATAGAGAACGGTAGCAGACTGTATTACCACCAGGTACAGACTACCTGGATGGGAAACTATAGAGAACGGTAGCAGACTGTATTACCACCAGGTACAGACTACCTGGATGGGAAACTATAGAGAACGGTAGCAGACTGTATTACCACCAGGTATAGACTACCTGGATGGGAAACTATAGAGAACGGTAGCAGACTGTATTACCACCAGGTACAGACTACCTGGATGGGAAACTATAGAGAACGGTAGCAGACTGTATTACCACCAGGTACAGACTACCTGGATGGGAAACTATAGAGAACGGTAGCAGACTGTATTACCACCAGGTATAGACTACCTGGATGGGAAACTATAGAGAACGGTAGCAGACTGTATTACCACCAGGTATAGACTACCTGGATGGGAAACTATAGAGAACAGTAGCAGACTGTATTACCACCAGGTATAGACTACCTGGATGGGAAACTATAGAGAACGGTAGCAGACTGTATTACCACCAGGTACAGACTACCTGGATGGGAAACTATAGAGAACGGTAGCAGACTGTATTACCACCAGGTATAGACTACCTGGATGGGAAACTATAGAGAACGGTAGCAGACTGTATTACCACCAGGTATAGACTACCTGGATGGGAAACTATAGAGAACGGTAGCAGACTGTATTACCACCAGGTATAGACTACCTGGATGGGAAACTATAGAGAACGGTAGCAGACTGTATTACCACCAGCTACAGACTACCTGGATGGGAAACTATAGAGAACGGTAGCAGACTGTATTACCACCGGTACAGACTACCTGGATGGGAAACTATAGAGAACGGTAGCAGACTGTATTACCACCAGGTATAGACTACCTGGATGGGAAACTATAGAGAACGGTAGCACCACCAGGTATAGACTACCTGGATGGGAAACTATAGAGAACGGTAGCACCACCAGGTATAGACTACCTGGATGGGAAACTATAGAGAACGGTAGCAGACTGTATTACCACCGGTACAGACTACCTGGATGGGAAACTATAGAGAACGGTAGCAGACTGTATTACCACCAGGTACAGACTACCTGGATGGGAAACTATAGAGAACGGTAGCAGACTGTATTACCACCAGGTACAGACTACCTGGATGGGAAACTATAGAGAACGGTAGCAGACTGTATTACCACCAGGTATAGACTACCTGGATGGGAAACTATAGAGAACGGTAGCAGACTGTATTACCACCAGGTACAGACTACCTGGATGGGAAACTATAGAGAACGGTAGCAGACTGTATTACCACCAGGTATAGACTACCTGGATGGGAAACTATAGAGAACGGTAGCAGACTGTATTACCACCAGGTACAGACTACCTGGATGGGAAACTATAGAGAACGGTAGCAGACTGTATTACCACCAGGTACAGACTACCTGGATGGGAAACTATAGAGAACGGTAGCAGACTGTATTACCACCAGGTACAGACTACCTGGATGGGAAACTATAGAGAACGGTAGCAGACTGTATTACCACCAGGTATAGACTACCTGGATGGGAAACTATAGAGAACGGTAGCAGACTGTATTACCACCAGGTACAGACTACCTTGATGGGAAACTATAGAGAACGGTAGCAGACTGTATTACCACCAGGTACAGACTACCTGGATGGGAAACTATAGAGAACGGTAGCAGACTGTATTACCACCAGGTACAGACTACCTGGATGGGAAACTATAGAGAACGGTAGCAGACTGTATTACCACCAGGTACAGACTACCTGGACGGGAAACTATAGAGAACGGTAGCAGACTGTATTACCACCAGGTATAGACTACCTGGATGGGAAACTATAGAGAACGGTAGCAGACTGTATTACCACCAGGTACAGACTACCTGGATGGGAAACTATAGAGAACGGTAGCAGACTGTATTACCACCAGGTACAGACTACCTGGATGGGAAACTATAGAGAACGGTAGCAGACTGTATTACCACCAGGTACAGACTACCTGGATGGGAAACTATAGAGAACGGTAGCAGACTGTATTACCACCAGGTACAGACTACCTGGATGGGAAACTATAGAGAACGGTAGCAGACTGTATTACCACCAGGTACAGACTACCTGGATGGGAAACTATAGAGAACGGTAGCAGACTGTATTACCACCAGCTACAGACTACCTGGATGGGAAACTATAGAGAACGGTAGCAGACTGTATTACCACCAGCTAAAGACTACCTGGATGGGAAACTATAGAGAACGGTAGCAGACTGTATTACCACCAGGTATAGACTACCTGGATGGGAAACTATAGAGAACAGTAGCAGACTGTATTACCACCAGGTATAGACTACCTGGATGGGAAACTATAGAGAACGGTAGCAGACTGTATTACCACCAGCTACAGACTACCTGGATGGGAAACTATAGAGAACAGTAGCAGACTGTATTACCACCAGGTAATCTTCGTCCTCCTAACGTAGTCAACACTGCTAGCTGCTAGCTAGCTAGTCATCACTGTTAGCTAGCCAACTTCTACCGACTAGCAGCACCGCAGAAACTATTACATTACAACGCAACGACTTGATTAGTGTGGTGTTAGTGTTAGTTAGCCAGCTACATAGTTGTCTGTGCTGTCTCTGTATCTAAGATAATTGTGTAGTTTGAGTTTGAGTATTATCGAGGTGTGCTAGCCAGCCGCGACGCGGCGCCAGACTTACTCAACACACCTAGTCATCATTAACCCACTGCCAGATAGCCATCCGTTACCGACTAGCAGCGCTGTAGTTACTAATACTTCACAACGGAACGATTTGACTAGTGCAGTGTTACCTAGCTAGCTACCTAGTTGTCTTTGTCATAGCTTGATAATTGTTAATTGATAATTGTTAGCTAGCCAGCCATCGAGCTTAGCTAGCCAGCTATTTCCGTCCCCCGCGACGCCATTTTTCCTAACCTAGCCAACTATTACCGACGAGCAGCATTGTTGAAACTAAATACACTACAAGGAACGTCTTGATTAGTGTTATGTTAGCTAGCTAGCTACAAAGTTGCTTTGTATCATGACAAGGTGTAGTACTGAAACTACCGAGGTTACCTAGCCAGCTACACGTTCAAAGTCAACAACGCAGCCACTGCTAGCTAGCCTACTCCACCAGCCAGCAGTACTGTATAATTTTAGTCAATAACATTTTTGCAACGTAAGCTTAACTTCCTGAACATTCGAGACGTGTAGTCCACTTGTCACTCCAATCTCATTTGCATTAGCGTAGCCTCTTCTGTAGCTTGTCTACTATGTGTCTGCCTATCCCTGTTCTCTTTCCTCTGCACAGGCCATACAAACGCTCCACACCGCGTGGCCGCTGCTGCTCTAACCTGGTGGTCCCAGCGCGCACGACCCACGTGGAGTTCCAGGTCTCCGGCAGCCTCTGGAACTGCCGGTCTGCGGCCAACAAGGCTGAGTTCATCTCAGCCTATGCTACCCTCCAGTCCCTAGACTTCCTGGCGCTGACGGAAACATGGATCACCACAGATAACACTGCTACTCCTACTGCTCTCTCCTCGTCTGACTACGTGTTCTCGCATACCCCTAGAGCATCGAGCCAGCAGGGTGGTGGCACTGGAATCCTCATCTCTCCCAAGTGGACATTCTCTCTTTCTCCCCTGACCCATCTGTCTATCTCCTCATTTGAATTCCATGCTGTCACAGTTACCAGCCCTTTCAAGCTTAACATCCTTATCATTTATCGCCCTCCAGGTTCCCTTGGAGAGTTCATCAATGAGCTTGACGCCTTGATAAGTTCCTTTCCTGAGGATGGCTCACCTCTCACAGTTCTGGGTGACTTTAACCTCCCCACGTCTACCTTCGACTCATTCCTCTCTGCCTCCTTCTTTCCACTCCTCTCCTCTTTCGACCTCACCCTCTCACCTTCCCCCCCTACTCACAAGTCAGGCAATACGCTTGACCTCATCTTTACTAGATGCTGTTCTTCCACTAATCTCATTGCAACTCCCCTCCAAGTCTCCGACCACTACCTTGTATCCTTTTCCCTCTCGCTCTCATCCAACACTTCTCACTCTCCCCTACTCGGATGGTATTGCGCCGTCCCAACCTTCGCTCTCTCTCTCCCGCTACTCTCTCCTCTTCCATCCTATCATCTCTTCCCTCTGCTCAAACCTTCTCCAACCTATCTCCTGATTCTGCCTCCTCAACCCTCCTCTCCTCCCTCTCTGCATCCTTTGATTTCCTCTGTCCCCTATCCTCCAGGCCGGCTCGGTCCTCCCCTCCTGCTCCGTGGCTCGACGACTCACTGCGAGCTCACAGAACAGGGCTCCGGGCAGCCGAGCGGAAATGGAGGAAAACTCGCCTCCCCTGCGGACCTGGCATCCTTTCACTCCCTCCTCTCTACATTTTCCTCTTCTGTCTCTGCTGCTAAAGCCACTTTCTACCACTCTAAACTCCAAGCATCTGCCTCTAACCCTAGGAAGCTCTTTGCTACCTTCTCCTCCCTCCTGAATCCTCCTCCCCCTCCCCCCCTCCTCCCTCTCTGCGGATGACTTCGTCAACCATTTTGAAAAGAAGGTTGACGACATCCGATCCTCGTTTGCTAAGTCAAACGACACTGCTGGTCCTGCTCACACTGCCCTACCCTGTGCTTTGACCTCTTTCTCCCCTCTCTCTCCAGATGAAATCTCGCGTCTTGTGACGGCCGGCCGCCCAACAACCTGCCCACTTGACCCTATCCCCTCCTCTCTTCTCCAGACCATTTCCGGAGTCCTTCTCCCCTACCTCACCTCGCTCATCAACGCATCCTTGACCGCTGGCTACGTCCCTTCCGTCTTCAAGAGAGCGAGAGTTGCACCCCTTCTGAAAAAACCTACACTCGATCCCTCCGATGTCAACAACTACAGGCCAGTATCCCTTCTTTCCTTTCTCTCCAAAACTCTTGAACGCGCCGTGCTTGGCCAGCTCTCTTGCTATCTCTCTCAGAATGACCTTCTTGATCCTAATCAGTCAGGTTTCAAGACTGGGCATTCAACTGAGACTGCTCTTCTCTGTGTCACGGAGGCTCTCCGCACTGCTAAAGCTAACTCTCTCTCCTCTGCTCTCATCCTTCTAGACCTATCTGCTGCCTTTGATACCGTGAACCATCAGATCCTCCTCTCCACCCTCTCCGAGCTGGGCATCTCCGGCACCGCGCACGCTTGGATTGCGTCCTACCTGACAGGTCGCTCCTACCAGGTGGCGTGGCGAGAATCTGTCTCCGCACCACGTGCTCTCACCACTGGTGTCCCCCAGGGCTCTGTTCTTGGCCCACTCCTATTCTCGCTATACACCAAGTCACTTGGCTCTGTCATATCCTCACATGGTCTCTCATATCATTGCTATGCAGATGACACACAATTAATCTTCTCCTTTCCCCCTTCTGACAACCAGGTGGCGAATCGCATCTCTGCATGTCTGGCAGACATATCAGTGTGGATGACGGATCACCACCTCAAGCTGAACCTCGGCAAGACGGAGCTGCTCTTCCTCCCGGGGAAGGACTGCCCGTTCCATGATCTCGCCATCACGGTTGACAACTCCCTTGTGTCCTCCTCCCAGAGTGCTAAGAGCCTTGGCGTGACCCTGGACAACACCCTGTCGTTCTCCACCAACATCAAGGCGGTGACCCGATCCTGTAGGTTCATGCTCTACAACATTCGCAGAGTACGACCCTGCCTCACACAGGAAGCGGCGCAGGTCCTAATCCAGGCACTTGTCATCTCCCGTCTGGATTACTGCAACTCGCTGTTGGCTGGGCTCCCTGCCTGTGCCATTAAACCCCTACAACTCATCCAGAACGCCGCAGCCCGTCTGGTGTTCAACCTTCCCAAGTTCTCTCACGTCACCCCGCTCCTCCGCTCTCTCCACTGGCTTCCAGTCGAAGCTCGCATCCGCTACAAGACCATGGTGCTTGCCTACGGAGCTGTGAGGGGAACGGCACCTCCGTACCTTCAGGCTCTGATCAGGCCCTACACCCAAACAAGGGCACTCCGTTCATCCACCTCTGGCCTGCTCGCCTCCCTACCTCTGAGGAAGCACAGTTCCCGCTCAGCCCAGTCAAAACTGTTCGCTGCTCTGGCACCCCAATGGTGGAACAAGCTCCCTCACGACGCCAGGACAGCGGAGTCAATCACCACCTTCCGGAGACACCTGAAACCCCACCTCTTCAAGGAATACCTGGGATAGGATAAAGTAATCCTTCTAACCCCCCCCTTAAAAGATTTAGATGCACTATTGTAAAGTGGTTGTTCCACTGGATATTATAGGTGAATGCACCAATTTGTAAGTCGCTCTGGATAAGAGCGTCTGCTAAATGACTAAAATGTAAATGTAAATGTAGGTATAGACTACCTGGATGGGAAACTATAGACAACGGTAGAAGACTCTATTACCACCAGGTATAGACTACCTGGATGGGAAACTATAGAGAACAGTAGCAGACTGTATTACCACCAGGTACAGACGACCTGGATGGGAAACTATAGAGAACGGTAGCAGACTGAATTACCACCAGCTAAAGACTACCTGGATGGGAAACTATAGAGAACGGTAGCAGACTGTATTACCACCAGGTATAGACTACCTGGATGGGAAACTATAGAGAACGGTAGCAGACTGTATTACCACCAGGTATAGACTACCTGGATGGGAAACTATAGAGAACGGTAGCAGACTGTATTACCACCAGGTATAGACTACCTGGATGGGAAACTATAGAGAACGGTAGTAGACTGTATTACCACCAGGTATAGACTACCTGGATGGGAAACTATAGAGAACGGTAGCAGACTGTATTACCACCAGCTACAGACTACCTGAATGGGAAACTATAGAGAACGGTAGCAGACTGTATTACCACCGGTACAGACTACCTGGATGGGAATCTATAGAGAACGGTAGCACCACCAGGTATAGACTACCTGGATGGGAAACTATAGAGAACAGTAGCAGACTGTATTACCACCAGGTATAGACTACCTGGATGGGAAACTATAGAGAACGGTAGCAGACTGTATTACCACCAGCTACAGACTACCTGGATGGGAAACTATAGAGAACAGTAGCAGACTGTATTACCACCAGGTATAGACTACCTGGATGGGAAACTATAGACAACGGTAGCAGACTGTATTACCACCAGGTATAGACTACCTGGATGGGAAACTATAGAGAACAGTAGCAGACTGTATTACCACCAGGTACAGACGACCTGGATGGGAAACTATAGAGAACGGTAGCAGACTGAATTACCACCAGCTAAAGACTACCTGGATGGGAAACTATAGAGAACGGTAGCAGACTGTATTACCACCAGGTATAGACTACCTGGATGGGAAACTATAGAGAACAGTAGCAGACTGTATTACCACCATGTACAGACTACCTGGATGGGAAACTATAGAGAACGGTAGCAGACTGAATTACCACCAGCTACAGACTACCTGGATGGGAAACTATAGAGAACGGTAGCAGACTGTATTACCACCAGGTACAGACTACCTGGATGGGAAACTATAGAGAACGGTAGCAGACTGTATTACCACCAGGTATAGACTACCTGGATGGGAAACTATAGAGAACGGTAGCAGACTGTATTACCACCAGCTACAGACTACCTGGATGGGAAACTATAGAGAACGGTAGCAGACTGTATTACCACCAGCTACAGACTACCTGGATGGGAAACTATAGAGAACGGTAGCACCACCAGGTATAGACTACCTGGATGGGAAACTATAGAGAACAGTAGCAGACTGTATTACCACCAGGTATAGACTACCTGGATGGGAAACTATAGAGAACGGTAGCAGACTGTATTACCACCAGCTACAGACTACCTGGATGGGAAACTATAGAGAACAGTAGCAGACTGTATTACCACCAGGTATAGACTACCTGGATGGGAAACTATAGACAACGGTAGCAGACTGTATTACCACCAGGTATAGACTACCTGGATGGGAAACTATAGAGAACAGTAGCAGACTGTATTACCACCAGGTACAGACGACCTGGATGGGAAACTATAGAGAACGGTAGCAGACTGAATTACCACCAGCTAAAGACTACCTGGATGGGAAACTATAGAGAACGGTAGCAGACTGTATTACCACCAGGTATAGACTACCTGGATGGGAAACTATAGAGAACGGTAGCACAACCAGGTATAGACTACCTGGATGGGAAACTATAGAGAACAGTAGCAGACTGTATTACCATCAGGTATAGACTACCTGGATGGGAACCTATAGAGAACGGTAGCAGACTGTATTACCACCAGGTATAGACTACCTGGATGGGAAACTATAGAGAACGGTAGCAGACTGTATTACCACCAGCTACAGACTACATGGATGGGAAACTATAGAGAACGGTAGCAGACTGTATTACCACCAGGTATAGACTACCTGGATGGGAAACTATAGAGAACGGTAGCAGACTGTATTACCACCAGGTACAGACTACCTTGATGGGAAACTATAGAGAACGGTAGCAGACTGTATTACCACCAGGTATAGACTACCTGGATGGGAAACTATAGAGAACGGTAGCAGACTGTATTACCACCAGGTACAGACTACCTGGATGGGAAACTATAGAGAACGGTAGCAGACTGTATTACCACCAGGTACAGACTACCTTGATGGGAAACTATAGAGAACGGTAGCAGACTGTATTACCACCAGGTATAGACTACCTGGATGGGAAACTATAGAGAACGGTAGCAGACTGTATTACCACCAGGTATAGACTACCTGGATGGGAAACTATAGAGAACGGTAGCAGACTGTATTACCACCAGGTATAGACTACCTGGATGGGAAACTATAGAGAACGGTAGCAGACTGTATTACCACCAGGTATAGACAACCTTGATGGGAAACTATAGAGAACGGTAGCAGACTGTATTACCACCAGGTACAGACTACCTGGATGGGAAACTATAGAGAACGGTAGCAGACTGTATTACCACCAGGTACAGACTACCTGGATGGGAAACTATAGAGAACGGTAGCAGACTGTATTAGCACCAGGTATAGACAACCTTGATGGGAAACTATAGAGAACGGTAGCAGACTGTATTACCACCGGTACAGACTACCTGGATGGGAAACTATAGAGAACGGTAGCAGACTGTATTACCACCAGGTACAGACTACCTGGATGGGAAACTATAGAGAACGGTAGCAGACTGTATTACCACCAGGTATAGACTACCTGGATGGGAAACTATAGAGAACGGTAGCAGACTGTATTACCACCAGGTATAGACTACCTGAATGGGAAACTATAGAGAACGGTAGCAGACTGTATTACCACCAGGTACAGACTACCTGGATGGGAAACTATAGAGAACGGTAGCAGACTGTATTACCACCAGGTACAGACTACCTGGATGGGAAACTATAGAGAACGGTAGCAGACTGTATTACCACCAGGTATAGACTACCTGGATGGGAAACTATAGAGAACGGTAGCAGACTGAATTACCACCAGCTACAGACTACCTGGATGGGAAACTATAGAGAACGGTAGCAGACTGTATGACCACCAGGTATAGACTACCTGGATGGGAAACTATAGAGAACGGTAGCAGACTGTATTACCACCAGTATAGACTACCTGGATGGGAAACTATAGAGAACGGTAGCAGACTGTATTACCACCAGCTACAGACTACCTGGATGGGAAACTATAGAGAACGGTAGCAGACTGTATTACCACCACGTACAGACTACCTGGATGGGAAACTATAGAGAACGGTAGCAGACTGTATTACCACCAGCTACAGACTACCTGGATGGGAAACTATAGAGAACGGTAGCACCACCAGGTATAGACTACCTGGATGGGAAACTATAGAGAACGGTAGCAGACTGTATTACCACCAGGTATAGACTACCTGGATGGGAAACTATAGAGAACGGTAGCAGACTGTATTACCACCAGCTACAGACTACCTGGATGGGAAACTATAGAGAACGGTAGCAGACTGTATTACCACCAGGTATAGACTACCTGGATGGGAAACTATAGAGAACGGTAGCAGACTGTATTACCACCAGGTATAGACTACCTGGATGGGAAACTATAGAGAACGGTAGCAGACTGTATTACCACCAGGTACAGACTACCTGGATGGGAAACTATAGAGAACGGTAGCAGACTGAATTACCACCAGCTAAAGACTACCTGGATGGGAAACTATAGAGAACGGTAGCAGACTGTATTACCACCGGTACAGACTACCTGGATGGGAAACTATAGAGAACGGTAGCAGACATTACCACCAGGTACAGACTACCTGGATGGGAAACTATAGAGAACAGTAGCAGACTGTATTACCACCAGGTATAGACTACCTGGATGGGAAACTATAGAGAACGGTAGCAGACTGTATTACCACCAGGTACAGACTACCTGGATGGGAAACTATAGAGAACGGTAGCAGACTGTATTACCACCAGCTACAGACTACATGGATGGGAAACTATAGAGAACGGTAGCAGACTGTATTACCACCAGGTATAGACTACCTGGATGGGAAACTATAGAGAACGGTAGCAGACTGTATTACCACCAGGTACAGACTACCTTGATGGGAAACTATAGAGAACGGTAGCAGACTGTATTACCACCAGGTACAGACTACCTGGATGGGAAACTATAGAGAACGGTAGCAGACTGTATTACCACCAGGTACAGACTACCTTGATGGGAAACTATAGAGAACGGTAGCAGACTGTATTACCACCAGGTACAGACTACCTGGATGGGAAACTATAGAGAACGGTAGCAGACTGTATTACCACCAGGTATAGACTACCTGGATGGGAAACTATAGAGAACGGTAGCAGACTGTATTACCACCAGGTACAGACTACCTGGATGGGAAACTATAGAGAACGGTAGCAGACTGTATTACCACCAGGTATAGACAACCTTGATGGGAAACTATAGAGAACGGTAGCAGACTGTATTACCACCAGGTACAGACTACCTGGATGGGAAACTATAGAGAACGGTAGCAGACTGTATTACCACCAGGTACAGACTACCTGGATGGGAAACTATAGAGAACGGTAGCAGACTGTATTACCACCAGGTACAGACTACCTTGATGGGAAACTATAGAGAACGGTAGCAGACTGTATTACCACCAGGTACAGACTACCTGGATGGGAAACTATAGAGAACGGTAGCAAACTGTATTACCACCAGGTACAGACTACCTGGATGGGAAACTATAGAGAACGGTAGCAGACTGTATTACCACCAGGTATAGACTACCTGAATGGGAAACTATAGAGAACGGTAGCAGACTGTATTACCACCAGGTATAGACTACCGGAATGGGAAACTATAGAGAACGGTAGCAGACTGTATTACCACCGGTACAGACTACCTGGATGGGAAACTATAGAGAACGGTAGCAAACTGTATTACCACCAGGTACAGACTACCTGGATGGGAAACTATAGAGAACGGTAGCAGACTGTATTACCACCAGGTATAGACTACCTGGATGGGAAACTATAGAGAACGGTAGCAGACTGTATTACCACCAGCTACAGACTACCTGGATGGGAAACTATAGAGAACGGTAGCAGACTGTATTACCACCAGGTACAGACTACCTGGATGGGAAACTATAGAGAACGGTAGCAGACTGTATTACCACCAGGTATAGACTACCTGGATGGGAAACTATAGAGAACGGTAGCAGACTGTATTACCACCAGCTACAGACTACCTGGATGGGAAACTATAGAGAACGGTAGCAGACTGTATTACCACCAGGTACAGACTACCTGGATGGGAAACTATAGAGAACGGTAGCAGACTGTATTACCACCAGCTACAGACTACCTGGATGGGAAACTATAGAGAACGGTAGCACCACCAGGTATAGACTACCTGGATGGGAAACTATAGAGAACGGTAGCAGACTGTATTACCACCAGGTATAGACTACCTGGATGGGAAACTATAGAGAACGGTAGCAGACTGTATTACCACCAGCTACAGACTACCTGGATGGGAAACTATAGAGAACGGTAGCAGACTGTATTACCACCAGGTACAGACTACCTGGATGGGAAACTATAGAGAACGGTAGCAGACTGTATTACCACCAGGTACAGACTACCTGGATGGGAAACTATAGAGAACGGTAGCAGACTGTATTACCACCAGGTACAGACTACCTGGATGGGAAACTATAGAGAACGGTAGCAGACTGAATTACCACCAGCTAAAGACTACCTGGATGGGAAACTATAGAGAACGGTAGCAGACTGTATTACCACCAGGTACAGACTACCTGGATGGGAAACTATAGAGAACGGTAGCACCACCAGGTATAGACTACCTGGATGGGAAACTATAGAGAACGGTAGCAGACTGTATTACCACCAGGTACAGACTACCTGGATGGGAAACTATAGAGAACGGTAGCAGACTGTATTACCACCAGGTATAGACTACCTGGATGGGAAACTATAGAGAACGGTAGCAGACTGTATTACCACCAGCTACAGACTACATGGATGGGAAACTATAGAGAACGGTAGCAGACTGTATTACCACCAGGTATAGACTACCTGGATGGGAAACTATAGAGAACGGTAGCAGACTGTATTACCACCAGGTACAGACTACCTTGATGGGAAACTATAGAGAACGGTAGCAGACTGTATTACCACCAGGTATAGACTACCTGGATGGGAAACTATAGAGAACGGTAGCAGACTGTATTACCACCAGGTATAGACTACCTGGATGGGAAACTATAGAGAACGGTAGCAGACTGTATTACCACCAGGTACAGACTACCTGGATGGGAAACTATAGAGAACGGTAGCAGACTGTATTACCACCAGGTATAGACAACCTTGATGGGAAACTATAGAGAACGGTAGCAGACTGTATTACCACCGGTACAGACTACCTGGATGGGAAACTATAGAGAACGGTAGCAGACTGTATTACCACCAGGTACAGACTACCTGGATGGGAAACTATAGAGAACGGTAGCAGACTGTATTACCACCAGGTATAGACTACCTTGATGGGAAACTATAGAGAACGGTAGCAGACTGTATTACCACCAGGTACAGACTACCTGGATGGGAAACTATAGAGAACGGTAGCAGACTGTATTACCACCAGGTACAGACTACCTGGATGGGAAACTATAGAGAACGGTAGCAGACTGTATTACCACCAGGTACAGACTACCTGGATGGGAAACTATAGAGAACGGTAGCAGACTGTATTACCACCAGGTATAGACTACCTGGATGGGAAACTATAGAGAACGGTAGCAGACTGTATTACCACCGGTACAGACTACCTGGATGGGAAACTATAGAGAACGGTAGCAGACTGTATTACCACCAGGTACAGACTACCTGGATGGGAAACTATAGAGAACGGTAGCAGACTGTATTACCACCAGGTATAGACTACCTGGATGGGAAACTATAGAGAACGGTAGCAGACTGTATTACCACCAGCTACAGACTACCTGGATGGGAAACTATAGAGAACGGTAGCAGACTGTATTACCACCAGGTACAGACTACCTGGATGGGAAACTATAGAGAACGGTAGCAGACTGTATTACCACCAGGTACAGACTACCTGGATGGGAAACTATAGAGAACGGTAGCAGACTGTATTACCACCAGCTACAGACTACCTGGATGGGAAACTATAGAGAACGGTAGCAGACTGTATTACCACCAGGTACAGACTACCTGGATGGGAAACTATAGAGAACGGTAGCAGACTGTATTACCACCAGCTACAGACTACCTGGATGGGAAACTATAGAGAACGGTAGCAGACTGTATTACCACCAGGTATAGACTACCTGGATGGGAAACTATAGAGAACGGTAGCAGACTGTATTACCACCAGCTACAGACTACCTGGATGGGAAACTATAGAGAACGGTAGCAGACTGTATTACCACCAGGTACAGACTACCTGGATGGGAAACTATAGAGAACGGTAGCAGACTGTATTACCACCAGGTATAGACTACCTGGATGGGAAACTATAGAGAACGGTAGCAGACTGTATTACCACCAGCTACAGACTACCTGGATGGGAAACTATAGAGAACGGTAGCAGACTGTATTACCACCAGGTACAGACTACCTGGATGGGAAACTATAGAGAACGGTAGCAGACTGTATTACCACCAGGTACAGACTACCTGGATGGGAAACTATAGAGAACGGTAGCAGACTGTATTACCACCGGTACAGACTACCTGGATGGGAAACTATAGAGAACGGTAGCAGACTGTATTACCACCAGGTATAGACTACCTGGATGGGAAACTATAGAGAACGGTAGCAGACTGTATTACCACCAGGTACAGACTACCTGGATGGGAAACTATAGAGAACGGTAGCAGACTGTATTACCACCAGGTACAGACTACCTGGATGGGAAACTATAGAGAACGGTAGCAGACTGTATTACCACCAGGTATAGACTACCTGGATGGGAAACTATAGAGAACGGTAGCAGACTGTATTACCACCAGGTACAGACTACCTGGATGGGAAACTATAGAGAACGGTAGCAGACTGTATTACCACCAGGTACAGACTACCTGGATGGGAAACTATAGAGAACGGTAGCAGACTGTATTACCACCAGGTACAGACTACCTGGATGGGAAACTATAGAGAACGGTAGCAGACTGTATTACCACCAGGTACAGACTACCTGGATGGGAAACTATAGAGAACGGTAGCAGACTGTATTACCACCAGGTACAGACTACCTGGATGGGAAACTATAGAGAACGGTAGCAGACTGTATTACCACCGGTACAGACTACCTGGATGGGAAACTATAGAGAACAGTAGCAAACCGTATTACCACCAGGTATAGACTACCTGGATGGGAAACTATAGAGAACGGTAGCAGACTGTATTACCACCAGGTATAGACTACCTGGATGGGAAACTATAGAGAACGGTAGCAGACTGTATTACCACCAGGTACAGACTACCTGGATGGGAAACTATAGAGAACGGTAGCAGACTGTATTACCACCAGGTATAGACTACCTTGATGGGAAACTATAGAGAACGGTAGCAGACTGTATTACCACCAGGTACAGACTACCTGGATGGGAAACTATAGAGAACGGTAGCAGACTGTATTACCACCAGGTACAGACTACCTGGATGGGAAACTATAGAGAACGGTAGCAGACTGTATTACCACCAGCTAAAGACTACCTGGATGGGAAACTATAGAGAACGGTAGCAGACTGTATTACCACCAGGTATAGACTACCTGGATGGGAAACTATAGAGAACGGTAGCACCACCAGGTATAGACTACCTGGATGGGAAACTATAGAGAACGGTAGCAGACTGTATTACCACCAGGTATAGACTACCTGGATGGGAAACTATAGAGAACGGTAGCAGACTGTATTACCACCAGGTATAGACTACCTGGATGGGAAACTATAGAGAACGGTAGCAGACTGTATTACCACCAGCTACAGACTACCTGGATGGGAAACTATAGAGAACGGTAGCAGACTGTATTACCACCAGGTATAGACTACCTGGATGGGAAACTATAGAGAACGGTAGCAGACTGTATTACCACCAGGTACAGACTACCTGGATGGGAAACTATAGAGAACGGTAGCAGACTGTATTACCACCAGGTATAGACTACCTGGATGGGAAACTATAGAGAACGGTAGCAGACTGTATTACCACCAGGTACAGACTACCTGGATGGGAAACTATAGAGAACGGTAGCAGACTGTATTACCACCAGGTACAGACTACCTGGATGGGAAACTATAGAGAACGGTAGCAGACTGTATTACCACCAGGTATAGACAACCTGGATGGGAAACTATAGAGAACGGTAGCAGACTGTATTACCACCAGGTACAGACTACCTGGATGGGAAACTATAGAGAACGGTAGCAGACTGTATTACCACCAGGTACAGACTACCTGGATGGGAAACTATAGAGAACGGTAGCAGACTGTATTACCACCAGGTACAGACAACCTTGATGGGAAACTATAGAGAACGGTAGCAGACTGTATTACCACCGGTACAGACTACCTGGATGGGAAACTATAGAGAACGGTAGCAGACTGTATTACCACCAGGTACAGACTACCTGGATGGGAAACTATAGAGAACGGTAGCAGACTGTATTACCACCAGGTACAGACTACCTGGATGGGAAACTATAGAGAACGGTAGCAGACTGTATTACCACCAGGTATAGACTACCTGAATGGGAAACTATAGAGAACGGTAGCAGACTGTATTACCACCAGGTAAAGACTACCTGGATGGGAAACTATAGAGAACGGTAGCAGACTGTATTACCACCAGGTACAGACTACCTGGATGGGAAACTATAGAGAACGGTAGCAGACTGTATTACCACCAGGTATAGACTACCTGGATGGGAAACTATAGAGAACGGTAGCAGACTGAATTACCACCAGCTACAGACTACCTGGATGGGAAACTATAGAGAACGGTAGCAGACTGTATTACCACCAGGTATAGACTACCTGGATGGGAAACTATAGAGAACGGTAGCAGACTGTATTACCACCAGGTATAGACTACCTGGATGGGAAACTATAGAGAACGGTAGCAGACTGTATTACCACCAGCTACAGACTACCTGGATGGGAAACTATAGAGAACGGTAGCAGACTGTATTACCACCGGTACAGACTACCTGGATGGGAAACTATAGAGAACGGTAGCAGACTGTATTACCACCAGCTACAGACTACCTGGATGGGAAACTATAGAGAACGGTAGCAGACTTATTACCACCAGGTATAGACTACCTGGATGGGAAACTATAGAGAACAGTAGCAGACTGTATTACCACCAGGTATAGACTACCTGGATGGGAAACTATAGAGAACGGTAGCAGACTGTATTACCACCAGCTACAGACTACCTGGATGGGAAACTATAGAGAACAGTAGCAGACTGTATTACCACCAGGTACAGACTACCTGGATGGGAAACTATAGAGAACGGTAGCAGACTGTATTACCACCAGGTACAGACTACCTGGATGGGAAACTATAGAGAACGGTAGCAGACTGTATTACCACCAGGTACAGACTACCTGGATGGGAAACTATAGAGAACGGTAGCAGACTGTATTACCACCGGTACAGACTACCTGGATGGGAAACTATAGAGAACGGTAGAAGATTGTATTACCACCAGGTATAGACTACCTGGATGGGAAACTATAGAGAACGGTAGCACAACCAGGTATAGACTACCTGGATGGGAAACTATAGAGAACAGTAGCAGACTGTATTACCATCAGGTATAGACTACCTGGATGGGAACCTATAGAGAACGGTAGCAGACTGTATTACCACCAGGTATAGACTACCTGGATGGGAAACTATAGAGAACGGTAGCAGACTGTATTACCACCAGCTACAGACTACATGGATGGGAAACTATAGAGAACGGTAGCAGACTGTATTACCACCAGGTATAGACTACCTGGATGGGAAACTATAGAGAACGGTAGCAGACTGTATTACCACCAGGTACAGACTACCTGGATGGGAAACTATAGAGAACGGTAGCAGACTGTATTACCACCAGGTACAGACTACCTGGATGGGAAACTATAGAGAACGGTAGCAGACTGTATTACCACCAGGTACAGACTACCTGGATGGGAAACTATAGAGAACGGTAGCAGACTGTATTACCACCAGGTACAGACTACCTGGATGGGAAACTATAGAGAACGGTAGCAGACTGTATTACCACCAGGTATAGACTACCTTGATGGGAAACTATAGAGAACGGTAGCAGACTGTATTACCACCAGGTACAGACTACCTGGATGGGAAACTATAGAGAACGGTAGCAGACTGTATTACCACCAGGTACAGACTACCTGGATGGGAAACTATAGAGAACGGTAGCAGACTGTATTACCACCAGGTATAGACTACGTTGATGGGAAACTATAGAGAACGGTAGCAGACTGTATTACCACCAGGTACAGACTACCTGGATGGGAAACTATAGAGAACGGTAGCAGACTGTATTACCACCAGGTACAGACTACCTGGATGGGAAACTATAGAGAACGGTAGCAGACTGTATTACCACCAGGTACAGACTACCTGGATGGGAAACTATAGAGAACGGTAGCAGACTGTATTACCACCAGGTATAGACTACCTGGATGGGAAACTATAGAGAACGGTAGCAGACTGTATTACCACCAGGTACAGACTACCTGGATGGGAAACTATAGAGAACGGTAGCAGACTGTATTACCACCAGGTACAGACTACCTGGATGGGAAACTATAGAGAACGGTAGCAGACTGTATTACCACCAGGTACAGACTACCTGGATGGGAAACTATAGAGAACGGTAGCAGACTGTATTACCACCAGGTACAGACTACCTGGATGGGAAACTATAGAGAACGGTAGCAGACTGTATTACCACCAGGTACAGACTACCTGGATGGGAAACTATAGAGAACGGTAGCAGACTGTATTACCACCAGGTACAGACTACCTGGATGGGAAACTATAGAGAACGGTAGCAGACTGTATTACCACCAGGTACAGACTACCTGGATGGGAAACTATAGAGAACGGTAGCAGACTGTATTACCACCAGGTACAGACTACCTGGATGGGAAACTATAGAGAACGGTAGCAGACTGTATTACCACCAGGTACAGACTACCTGGATGGGAAACTATAGAGAACGGTAGCAGACTGTATTACCACCACGTATAGACTACCTGGATGGGAAACTATAGAGAACGGTAGCAGACTGTATTACCACCAGGTACAGACTACCTGGATGGGAAACTATAGAGAACGGTAGCAGACTGTATTACCACCAGGTACAGACTACCTGGATGGGAAACTATAGAGAACGGTAGCAGACTGTATTACCACCAGGTACAGACTACCTGGATGGGAAACTATAGAGAACGGTAGCAGACTGTATTACCACCAGGTACAGACTACCTGGATGGGAAACTATAGAGAACGGTAGCAGACTGTATTACCACCAGGTACAGACTACCTGGATGGGAAACTATAGAGAACGGTAGCAGACTGTATTACCACCAGGTACAGACTACCTGGATGGGAAACTATAGAGAACGGTAGCAGACTGTATTACCACCAGGTATAGACTACCTGGATGGGAAACTATAGAGAACGGTAGCAGACTGTATTACCACCAGGTACAGACTACCTGGATGGGAAACTATAGAGAACGGTAGCAGACTGTATTACCACCAGGTACAGACTACCTGGATGGGAAACTATAGAGAACGGTAGCAGACTGTATTACCACCAGGTACAGACTACCTGGATGGGAAACTATAGAGAACGGTAGCAGACTGTATTACCACCAGGTATAGACTACCTGGATGGGAAACTATAGAGAACGGTAGCAGACTGTATTACCACCGGTACAGACTACCTGGATGGGAAACTATAGAGAACAGTAGCAAACTGTATTACCACCAGGTACAGACTACCTGGATGGGAAACTATAGAGAACGGTAGCAGACTGTATTACCACCAGGTATAGACTACCTGGATGGGAAACTATAGAGAACGGTAGCAGACTGTATTACCACCAGGTATAGACTACCTGGATGGGAAACTATAGAGAACGGTAGCAGACTGTATTACCACCAGGTACAGACTACCTTGATGGGAAACTATAGAGAACGGTAGCAGACTGTATTACCACCAGGTACAGACTACCTGGATGGGAAACTATAGAGAACGGTAGCAGACTGTATTACCACCAGGTACAGACTACCTGGATGGGAAACTATAGAGAACGGTAGCAGACTGTATTACCACCAGGTACAGACTACCTGGATGGGAAACTATAGAGAACGGTAGCAGACTGTATTACCACCAGGTACAGACTACCTGGATGGGAAACTATAGAGAACGGTAGCAGACTGTATTACCACCAGGTACAGACTACCTGGATGGGAAACTATAGAGAACGGTAGCAGACTGTATTACCACCAGGTATAGACTACCTGGATGGGAAACTATAGAGAACGGTAGCAGACTGTATTACCACCAGGTACAGACTACCTGGATGGGAAACTATAGAGAACGGTAGCAGACTGTATTACCACCAGGTACAGACTACCTGGATGGGAAACTATAGAGAACGGTAGCAGACTGTATTACCACCAGGTACAGACTACCTGGATGGGAAACTATAGAGAACGGTAGCAGACTGTATTACCACCAGGTACAGACTACCTGGATGGGAAACTATAGAGAACGGTAGCAGACTGTATTACCACCAGCTACAGACTACCTGGATGGGAAACTATAGAGAACGGTAGCAGACTGTATTACCACCAGGTATAGACTACCTGGATGGGAAACTATAGAGAACGGTAGCAGACTGTATTACCACCAGGTACAGACTACCTGGATGGGAAACTATAGAGAACGGTAGCAGACTGTATTACCACCAGGTACAGACTACCTGGATGGGAAACTATAGAGAACGGTAGCAGACTGTATTACCACCAGGTACAGACTACCTGGATGGGAAACTATAGAGAACGGTAGCAGACTGTATTACCACCAGGTATAGACTACCTGGATGGGAAACTATAGAGAACGGTAGCAGACTGTATTACCACCAGGTACAGACTACCTTGATGGGAAACTATAGAGAACGGTAGCAGACTGTATTACCACCAGGTACAGACTACCTGGATGGGAAACTATAGAGAACGGTAGCAGACTGTATTACCACCAGGTACAGACTACCTGGATGGGAAACTATAGAGAACGGTAGCAGACTGTATTACCACCAGGTATAGACTACCTTGATGGGAAACTATAGAGAACGGTAGCAGACTGTATTACCACCAGGTACAGACTACCTGGATGGGAAACTATAGAGAACGGTAGCAGACTGTATTACCACCAGGTACAGACTACCTGGATGGGAAACTATAGAGAACGGTAGCAGACTGTATTACCACCAGGTACAGACTACCTGGATGGGAAACTATAGAGAACGGTAGCAGACTGTATTACCACCAGGTACAGACTACCTGGATGGGAAACTATAGAGAACGGTAGCAGACTGTATTACCACCAGGTACAGACTACCTGGATGGGAAACTATAGAGAACGGTAGCAGACTGTATTACCACCAGGTACAGACTACCTGGATGGGAAACTATAGAGAACGGTAGCAGACTGTATTACCACCAGGTACAGACTACCTGGATGGGAAACTATAGAGAACGGTAGCAGACTGTATTACCACCAGCTACAGACTACCTGGATGGGAAACTATAGAGAACGGTAGCAGACTGTATTACCACCAGGTACAGACTACCTGGATGGGAAACTATAGAGAACGGTAGCAGACTGTATTACCACCAGGTACAGACTACCTGGATGGGAAACTATAGAGAACGGTAGCAGACTGTATTACCACCAGCTACAGACTACCTGGATGGGAAACTATAGAGAACGGTAGCAGACTGTATTACCACCGGTACAGACTACCTGGATGGGAAACTATAGAGAACGGTAGCAGACTGTATTACCACCAGGTACAGACTACCTGGATGGGAAACTATAGAGAACGGTAGCAGACTGTATTACCACCAGGTATAGACTACCTGGATGGGAAACTATAGAGAACAGTAGCAGACTGTATTACCACCAGGTACAGACTACCTGGATGGGAAACTATAGAGAACGGTAGCAGACTGTATTACCACCAGCTACAGACTACCTGGATGGGAAACTATAGAGAACGGTAGCAGACTGTATTACCACCGGTACAGACTACCTGGATGGGAAACTATAGAGAACGGTAGCAGACTGTATTACCACCAGGTACAGACTACCTGGATGGGAAACTATAGAGAACAGTAGCAGACTGTATTACCACCAGGTACAGACTACCTGGATGGGAAACTATAGAGAACGGTAGCAGACTGTATTACCACCAGGTATAGACTACCTGGATGGGAAACTATAGAGAACGGTAGCAGACTGTATTACCACCAGGTATAGACTACCTGGATGGGAAACTATAGAGAACGGTAGCAGACTGTATTACCACCAGGTACAGACTACCTGGATGGGAAACTATAGAGAACGGTAGCAGACTGTATTACCACCAGGTATAGACTACCTGGATGGGAAACTATAGAGAACGGTAGCAGACTGTATTACCACCAGGTATAGACTACCTGGATGGGAAACTATAGAGAACGGTAGCAGACTGTATTACCACCAGGTACAGACTACCTGGATGGGAAACTATAGAGAACGGTAGCAGACTGTATTACCACCAGGTACAGACTACCTGGATGGGAAACTATAGAGAACGGTAGCAGACTGTATTACCACCAGGTACAGACTACCTGGATGGGAAACTATAGAGAACGGTAGCAGACTGTATTACCACCAGGTACAGACTACCTGGATGGGAAACTATAGAGAACGGTAGCAGACTGTATTACCACCACGTACAGACTACCTGGATGGGAAACTATAGAGAACGGTAGCAGACTGTATTACCACCAGGTACAGACTACCTGGATGGGAAACTATAGAGAACGGTAGCAGACTGTATTACCACCAGGTATAGACTACCTGGATGGGAAACTATAGAGAACAGTAGCAGACTGTATTACCACCAGGTATAGACTACCTGGATGGGAAACTATAGAGAACGGTAGCAGACTGTATTACCACCAGGTACAGACTACCTGGATGGGAAACTATAGAGAACGGTAGCAGACTGTATTACCACCAGGTACAGACTACCTGGATGGGAAACTATAGAGAACGGTAGCAGACTGTATTACCACCAGGTACAGACTACCTGGATGGGAAACTATAGAGAACGGTAGCAGACTGTATTACCACCAGGTATAGACTACCTTGATGGGAAACTATAGAGAACGGTAGCAGACTGTATTACCACCAGCTACAGACTACCTGGATGGGAAACTATAGAGAACGGTAGCAGACTGTATTACCACCGGTACAGACTACCTGGATGGGAAACTATAGAGAACGGTAGCAGACTGTATTACCACCAGGTACAGACTACCTGGATGGGAAACTATAGAGAACGGTAGCAGACTGTATTACCACCAGGTACAGACTACCTGGATGGGAAACTATAGAGAACGGTAGCAGACTGTATTACCACCAGGTACAGACTACCTGGATGGGAAACTATAGAGAACAGTAGCAGACTGTATTACCACCAGGTATAGACTACCTGGATGGGAAACTATAGAGAACGGTAGCAGACTGTATTACCACCAGGTATAGACTACCTGGATGGGAAACTATAGAGAACGGTAGCAGACTGTATTACCACCAGGTACAGACTACCTGGATGGGAAACTATAGAGAACGGTAGCAGACTGTATTACCACCAGGTACAGACTACCTTGATGGGAAACTATAGAGAACGGTAGCAGACTGTATTACCACCAGGTACAGACTACCTGGATGGGAAACTATAGAGAACGGTAGCAGACTGTATTACCACCAGGTACAGACTACCTGGATGGGAAACTATAGAGAACGGTAGCAGACTGTATTACCACCAGGTATAGACTACCTTGATGGGAAACTATAGAGAACGGTAGCAGACTGTATTACCACCAGGTACAGACTACCTGGATGGGAAACTATAGAGAACGGTAGCAGACTGTATTACCACCAGGTACAGACTACCTGGATGGGAAACTATAGAGAACGGTAGCAGACTGTATTACCACCAGGTACAGACTACCTGGATGGGAAACTATAGAGAACGGTAGCAGACTGTATTACCACCAGGTACAGACTACCTGGATGGGAAACTATAGAGAACGGTAGCAGACTGTATTACCACCAGGTACAGACTACCTGGATGGGAAACTATAGAGAACGGTAGCAGACTGTATTACCACCAGGTACAGACTACCTGGATGGGAAACTATAGAGAACGGTAGCAGACTGTATTACCACCAGGTATAGACTACCTGGATGGGAAACTATAGAGAACGGTAGCAGACTGTATTACCACCAGGTACAGACTACCTGGATGGGAAACTATAGAGAACGGTAGCAGACTGTATTACCACCAGGTACAGACTACCTGGATGGGAAACTATAGAGAACGGTAGCAGACTGTATTACCACCAGGTACAGACTACCTGGATGGGAAACTATAGAGAACGGTAGCAGACTGTATTACCACCAGGTACAGACTACCTGGATGGGAAACTATAGAGAACGGTAGCAGACTGTATTACCACCAGGTACAGACTACCTGGATGGGAAACTATAGAGAACGGTAGCAGACTGTATTACCACCAGGTACAGACTACCTGGATGGGAAACTATAGAGAACGGTAGCAGACTGTATTACCACCAGGTATAGACTACCTGGATGGGAAACTATAGAGAACGGTAGCAGACTGTATTACCACCAGGTACAGACTACCTGGATGGGAAACTATAGAGAACGGTAGCAGACTGTATTACCACCAGGTACAGACTACCTGGATGGGAAACTATAGAGAACGGTAGCAGACTGTATTACCACCAGGTATAGACTACCTGGATGGGAAACTATAGAGAACGGTAGCAGACTGTATTACCACCGGTACAGACTACCTGGATGGGAAACTATAGAGAACGGTAGCAAACTGTATTACCACCAGGTACAGACTACCTGGATGGGAAACTATAGAGAACGGTAGCAGACTGTATTACCACCAGGTATAGACTACCTGAATGGGAAACTATAGAGAACGGTAGCAGACTGTATTACCACCAGGTACAGACTACCTGGATGGGAAACTATAGAGAACGGTAGCAGACTGTATTACCACCAGGTAAAGACTACCTGGATGGGAAACTATAGAGAACGGTAGCAGACTGTATTACCACCAGGTACAGACTACCTGGATGGGAAACTATAGAGAACGGTAGCAGACTGTATTACCACCAGGTACAGACTACCTGGATGGGAAACTATAGAGAACGGTAGCAGACTGTATTACCACCAGGTACAGACTACCTGGATGGGAAACTATAGAGAACGGTAGCAGACTGTATTACCACCAGGTACAGACTACCTGGATGGGAAACTATAGAGAACGGTAGCAGACTGTATTACCACCAGGTATAGACTACCTGGATGGGAAACTATAGAGAACGGTAGCAGACTGTATTACCACCAGGTACAGACTACCTGGATGGGAAACTATAGAGAACGGTAGCAGACTGTATTACCACCAGGTACAGACTACCTGGATGGGAAACTATAGAGAACGGTAGCAGACTGTATTACCACCAGGTACAGACTACCTGGATGGGAAACTATAGAGAACGGTAGCAGACTGTATTACCACCAGGTACAGACTACCTGGATGGGAAACTATAGAGAACAGTAGCAGACTGTATTACCACCAGGTACAGACTACCTGGATGGGAAACTATAGAGAACGGTAGCAGACTGTATTACCACCAGGTACAGACTACCTGGATGGGAAACTATAGAGAACGGTAGCAGACTGTATTACCACCAGGTACAGACTACCTGGATGGGAAACTATAGAGAACGGTAGCAGACTGTATTACCACCAGGTATAGACTACCTGGATGGGAAACTATAGAGAACGGTAGCAGACTGTATTACCACCAGGTACAGACTACCTGGATGGGAAACTATAGAGAACGGTAGCAGACTGTATTACCACCGGTACAGACTACCTGGATGGGAAACTATAGAGAACGGTAGAAGATTGTATTACCACCAGGTATAGACTACCTGGATGGGAAACTATAGAGAACGGTAGCACAACCAGGTATAGACTACCTGGATGGGAAACTATAGAGAACAGTAGCAGACTGTATTACCACCAGGTATAGACTACCTGGATGGGAAACTATAGAGAACGGTAGCAGACTGTATTACCACCAGGTACAGACTACCTGGATGGGAAACTATAGAGAACGGTAGCAGACTGTATTACCACCAGCTACAGACTACCTGGATGGGAAACTATAGAGAACGGTAGCAGACTGTATTACCACCAGGTATAGACTACCTGGATGGGAAACTATAGAGAACGGTAGCAGACTGTATTACCACCAGGTACAGACTACCTGGATGGGAAACTATAGAGAACGGTAGCAGACTGTATTACCACCAGGTATAGACTACCTGGATGGGAAACTATAGAGAACGGTAGCAGACTGTATTACCACCAGGTACAGACTACCTGGATGGGAAACTATAGAGAACGGTAGCAGACTGTATTACCACCAGGTACAGACTACCTGGATGGGAAACTATAGAGAACGGTAGCAGACTGTATTACCACCAGGTACAGACTACCTGGATGGGAAACTATAGAGAACGGTAGCAGACTGTATTACCACCAGGTACAGACTACCTGGATGGGAAACTATAGAGAACGGTAGCAGACTGTATTACCACCAGGTACAGACTACCTGGATGGGAAACTATAGAGAACGGTAGCAGACTGTATTACCACCAGGTATAGACTACCTGGATGGGAAACTATAGAGAACGGTAGCAGACTGTATTACCACCAGGTACAGACTACCTGGATGGGAAACTATAGAGAACGGTAGCAGACTGTATTACCACCAGGTACAGACTACCTGGATGGGAAACTATAGAGAACGGTAGCAGACTGTATTACCACCAGGTACAGACTACCTGGATGGGAAACTATAGAGAACGGTAGCAGACTGTATTACCACCAGGTACAGACTACCTGGATGGGAAACTATAGAGAACGGTAGCAGACTGTATTACCACCAGGTACAGACTACCTGGATGGGAAACTATAGAGAACGGTAGCAGACTGTATTACCACCAGCTACAGACTACCTGGATGGGAAACTATAGAGAACGGTAGCAGACTGTATTACCACCACGTACAGACTACCTGGATGGGAAACTATAGAGAACGGTAGCAGACTGTATTACCACCAGGTACAGACTACCTGGATGGGAAACTATAGAGAACGGTAGCAGACTGTATTACCACCAGGTACAGACTACCTGGATGGGAAACTATAGAGAACGGTAGCAGACTGTATTACCACCGCTACAGACTACCTGGATGGGAAACTATAGAGAACGGTAGCAGACTGTATTACCACCAGGTACAGACTACCTGGATGGGAAACTATAGAGAACGGTAGCAGACTGTATTACCACCAGGTACAGACTACCTGGATGGGAAACTATAGAGAACGGTAGCAGACTGTATTACCACCGCTACAGACTACCTGGATGGGAAACTATAGAGAACGGTAGAAGACTGTATTACCACCGGTACAGACTACCTGGATGGGAAACTATAGAGAACGGTAGCAGACTGTATTACCACCAGGTACAGACTACCTGGATGGGAAACTATAGAGAACGGTAGCAGACTGTATTACCACCAGCTACAGACTACCTGGATGGGAAACTATAGAGAACAGTAGCAGACTGTATTACCACCAGGTATAGACTACCTGGATGGGAAACTATAGAGAACGGTAGCAGACTGTATTACCACCAGGTACAGACTACCTGGATGGGAAACTATAGAGAACGGTAGCAGACTGTATTACCACCAGCTACAGACTACCTGGATGGGAAACTATAGAGAACGGTAGCAGACTGTATTACCACCGGTACAGACTACCTGGATGGGAAACTATAGAGAACGGTAGCAGACTGTATTACCACCGGTACAGACTACCTGGATGGGAAACTATAGAGAACGGTAGCAGACTGTATTACCACCAGGTACAGACTACCTGGATGGGAAACTATAGAGAACGGTAGCAGACTGTATTACCACCAGGTACAGACTACCTGGATGGGAAACTATAGAGAACGGTAGCAGACTGTATTACCACCAGGTACAGACTACCTGGATGGGAAACTATAGAGAACGGTAGCAGACTGTATTACCACCAGGTACAGACTACCTGGATGGGAAACTATAGAGAACGGTAGCAGACTGTATTACCACCAGGTACAGACTACCTGGATGGGAAACTATAGAGAACGGTAGCAGACTGTATTACCACCAGGTACAGACTACCTGGATGGGAAACTATAGAGAACGGTAGCAGACTGTATTACCACCAGGTATAGACTACCTGGATGGGAAACTATAGAGAACGGTAGCAGACTGTATTACCACCAGGTACAGACTACCTGGATGGGAAACTATAGAGAACGGTAGCAGACTGTATTACCACCAGGTACAGACTACCTTGATGGGAAACTATAGAGAACGGTAGCAGACTGTATTACCACCAGGTACAGACTACCTGGATGGGAAACTATAGAGAACGGTAGCAGACTGTATTACCACCAGGTACAGACTACCTGGATGGGAAACTATAGAGAACGGTAGCAGACTGTATTACCACCAGGTACAGACTACCTGGATGGGAAACTATAGAGAACGGTAGCAGACTGTATTACCACCAGGTACAGACTACCTGGATGGGAAACTATAGAGAACGGTAGCAGACTGTATTACCACCAGGTACAGACTACCTGGATGGGAAACTATAGAGAACGGTAGCAGACTGTATTACCACCAGGTACAGACTACCTGGATGGGAAACTATAGAGAACGGTAGCAGACTGTATTACCACCAGGTACAGACTACCTGGATGGGAAACTATAGAGAACGGTAGCAGACTGTATTACCACCAGGTACAGACTACCTGGATGGGAAACTATAGAGAACGGTAGCAGACTGTATTACCACCAGGTACAGACTACCTGGATGGGAAACTATAGAGAACGGTAGCAGACTGTATTACCACCAGGTATAGACTACCTGGATGGGAAACTATAGAGAACGGTAGCAGACTGTATTACCACCAGCTACAGACTACCTGGATGGGAAACTATAGAGAACGGTAGCAGACTGTATTACCACCAGGTATAGACTACCTGGATGGGAAACTATAGAGAACGGTAGCAGACTGTATTACCACCAGGTACAGACTACCTGGATGGGAAACTATAGAGAACGGTAGCAGACTGTATTACCACCAGGTACAGACTACCTGGATGGGAAACTATAGAGAACGGTAGCAGACTGTATTACCACCAGGTACAGACTACCTGGATGGGAAACTATAGAGAACGGTAGCAGACTGTATTACCACCAGGTACAGACTACCTGGATGGGAAACTATAGAGAACGGTAGCAGACTGTATTACCACCAGGTACAGACTACCTGGATGGGAAACTATAGAGAACGGTAGCAGACTGTATTACCACCAGGTACAGACTACCTGGATGGGAAACTATAGAGAACGGTAGCAGACTGTATTACCACCAGGTACAGACTACCTGGATGGGAAACTATAGAGAACGGTAGCAGACTGTATTACCACCAGGTACAGACTACCTGGATGGGAAACTATAGAGAACGGTAGCAGACTGTATTACCACCAGGTACAGACTACCTGGATGGGAAACTATAGAGAACGGTAGCAGACTGTATTACCACCAGGTATAGACTACCTTGATGGGAAACTATAGAGAACGGTAGCAGACTGTATTACCACCAGGTACAGACTACCTGGATGGGAAACTATAGAGAACGGTAGCAGACTGTATTACCACCAGGTACAGACTACCTGGATGGGAAACTATAGAGAACTGTAGCAGACTGTATTACCACCAGGTACAGACTACCTTGATGGGAAACTATAGAGAACGGTAGCAGACTGTATTACCACCAGGTACAGACTACCTGGATGGGAAACTATAGAGAACGGTAGCAGACTGTATTACCACCAGGTACAGACTACCTGGATGGGAAACTATAGAGAACGGTAGCAGACTGTATTACCACCAGGTACAGACTACCTGGATGGGAAACTATAGAGAACGGTAGCAGACTGTATTACCACCAGGTACAGACTACCTGGATGGGAAACTATAGAGAACGGTAGCAGACTGTATTACCACCAGGTACAGACTACCTGGATGGGAAACTATAGAGAACGGTAGCAGACTGTATTACCACCAGGTACAGACTACCTGGATGGGAAACTATAGAGAACGGTAGCAGACTGTATTACCACCAGGTACAGACTACCTGGATGGGAAACTATAGAGAACGGTAGCAGACTGTATTACCACCAGCTACAGACTACCTGGATGGGAAACTATAGAGAACGGTAGCAGACTGTATTACCACCAGGTACAGACTACCTGGATGGGAAACTATAGAGAACGGTAGCAGACTGTATTACCACCAGGTATAGACTACCTGGATGGGAAACTATAGAGAACGGTAGCAGACTGTATTACCACCAGCTACAGACTACCTGGATGGGAAACTATAGAGAACGGTAGCAGACTGTATTACCACCAGGTATAGACTACCTGGATGGGAAACTATAGAGAACGGTAGCAGACTGTATTACCACCAGCTACAGACTACCTGGATGGGAAACTATAGAGAACGGTAGCAGACTGTATTACCACCAGGTACAGACTACCTGGATGGGAAACTATAGAGAACGGTAGCAGACTGTATTACCACCAGGTACAGACTACCTGGATGGGAAACTATAGAGAACGGTAGCAGACTGTATTACCACCAGCTACAGACTACCTGGATGGGAAACTATAGAGAACGGTAGCAGACTGTATTACCACCAGGTACAGACTACCTGGATGGGAAACTATAGAGAACGGTAGCAGACTGTATTACCACCAGGTATAGACTACCTGGATGGGAAACTATAGAGAACGGTAGCAGACTGTATTACCACCAGCTACAGACTACCTGGATGGGAAACTATAGAGAACGGTAGCAGACTGTATTACCACCAGGTATAGACTACCTGGATGGGAAACTATAGAGAACGGTAGCAGACTGTATTACCACCAGGTACAGACTACCTGGATGGGAAACTATAGAGAACGGTAGCAGACTGTATTACCACCAGGTACAGACTACCTGGATGGGAAACTATAGAGAACGGTAGCAGACTGTATTACCACCAGGTACAGACTACCTGGATGGGAAACTATAGAGAACGGTAGCAGACTGTATTACCACCAGGTACAGACTACCTGGATGGGAAACTATAGAGAACGGTAGCAGACTGTATTACCACCAGCTACAGACTACCTGGATGGGAAACTATAGAGAACGGTAGCAGACTGTATTACCACCAGGTACAGACTACCTGGATGGGAAACTATAGAGAACGGTAGCAGACTGTATTACCACCAGGTACAGACTACCTGGATGGGAAACTATAGAGAACGGTAGCAGACTGTATTACCACCGGTACAGACTACCTGGATGGGAAACTATAGAGAACAGTAGCAGACTGTATTACCACCAGGTACAGACTACCTGGATGGGAAACTATAGAGAACGGTAGCAGACTGTATTACCACCAGGTACAGACTACCTGGATGGGAAACTATAGAGAACGGTAGCAGACTGTATTACCACCAGCTACAGACTACCTGGATGGGAAACTATAGAGAACGGTAGCAGACTGTATTACCACCGGTACAGACTACCTGGATGGGAAACTATAGAGAACGGTAGCAGACTGTATTACCACCGGTACAGACTACCTGGATGGGAAACTATAGAGAACGGTAGCAGACTGTATTACCACCAGGTACAGACTACCTGGATGGGAAACTATAGAGAACAGTAGCAGACTGTATTACCACCAGGTATAGACTACCTGGATGGGAAACTATAGAGAACGGTAGCAGACTGTATTACCACCAGGTACAGACTACCTGGATGGGAAACTATAGAGAACGGTAGCAGACTGTATTACCACCAGGTACAGACTACCTGGATGGGAAACTATAGAGAACGGTAGCAGACTGTATTACCACCAGCTACAGACTACCTGGATGGGAAACTATAGAGAACGGTAGCAGACTGTATTACCACCAGGTACAGACTACCTGGATGGGAAACTATAGAGAACGGTAGCAGACTGTATTACCACCAGGTACAGACTACCTGGATGGGAAACTATAGAGAACGGTAGCAGACTGTATTACCACCAGGTACAGACTACCTGGATGGGAAACTATAGAGAACGGTAGCAGACTGTATTACCACCAGGTACAGACTACCTTGATGGGAAACTATAGAGAACGGTAGCAGACTGTATTACCACCAGGTACAGACTACCTGGATGGGAAACTATAGAGAACGGTAGCAGACTGTATTACCACCAGGTACAGACTACCTGGATGGGAAACTATAGAGAACGGTAGCAGACTGTATTACCACCAGGTACAGACTACCTGGATGGGAAACTATAGAGAACGGTAGCAGACTGTATTACCACCAGGTATAGACTACCTGGATGGGAAACTATAGAGAACGGTAGCAGACTGTATTACCACCAGGTACAGACTACCTGGATGGGAAACTATAGAGAACGGTAGCAGACTGTATTACCACCAGGTACAGACTACCTGGATGGGAAACTATAGAGAACGGTAGCAGACTGTATTACCACCAGGTATAGACTACCTGGATGGGAAACTATAGAGAACGGTAGCAGACTGTATTACCACCAGCTACAGACTACCTGGATGGGAAACTATAGAGAACGGTAGCAGACTGTATTACCACCAGGTACAGACTACCTGGATGGGAAACTATAGAGAACGGTAGCAGACTGTATTACCACCAGGTATAGACTACCTGGATGGGAAACTATAGAGAACGGTAGCAGACTGTATTACCACCAGCTACAGACTACCTGGATGGGAAACTATAGAGAACGGTAGCAGACTGTATTACCACCAGGTATAGACTACCTGGATGGGAAACTATAGAGAACGGTAGCAGACTGTATTACCACCAGCTACAGACTACCTGGATGGGAAACTATAGAGAACGGTAGCAGACTGTATTACCACCAGGTACAGACTACCTGGATGGGAAACTATAGAGAACGGTAGCAGACTGTATTACCACCAGGTACAGACTACCTGGATGGGAAACTATAGAGAACGGTAGCAGACTGTATTACCACCAGGTACAGACTACCTGGATGGGAAACTATAGAGAACGGTAGCAGACTGTATTACCACCAGGTACAGACTACCTGGATGGGAAACTATAGAGAACGGTAGCAGACTGTATTACCACCAGGTACAGACTACCTGGATGGGAAACTATAGAGAACGGTAGCAGACTGTATTACCACCAGGTATAGACTACCTGGATGGGAAACTATAGAGAACGGTAGCAGACTGTATTACCACCAGGTACAGACTACCTGGATGGGAAACTATAGAGAACGGTAGCAGACTGTATTACCACCAGCTACAGACTACCTGGATGGGAAACTATAGAGAACGGTAGCAGACTGTATTACCACCAGGTATAGACTACCTGGATGGGAAACTATAGAGAACGGTAGCAGACTGTATTACCACCAGGTACAGACTACCTGGATGGGAAACTATAGAGAACGGTAGCAGACTGTATTACCACCAGCTACAGACTACCTGGATGGGAAACTATAGAGAACGGTAGCAGACTGTATTACCACCAGGTACAGACTACCTGGATGGGAAACTATAGAGAACGGTAGCAGACTGTATTACCACCAGGTATAGACTACCTGGATGGGAAACTATAGAGAACGGTAGCAGACTGTATTACCACCAGGTACAGACTACCTGGATGGGAAACTATAGAGAACGGTAGCAGACTGTATTACCACCAGGTACAGACTACCTGGATGGGAAACTATAGAGAACGGTAGCAGACTGTATTACCACCAGGTATAGACTACCTGGATGGGAAACTATAGAGAACGGTAGCAGACTGTATTACCACCAGGTACAGACTACCTGGATGGGAAACTATAGAGAACAGTAGCAGACTGTATTACCACCAGGTACAGACTACCTGGATGGGAAACTATAGAGAACGGTAGCAGACTGTATTACCACCAGGTACAGACTACCTGGATGGGAAACTATAGAGAACGGTAGCAGACTGTATTACCACCAGGTATAGACTACCTGGATGGGAAACTATAGAGAACGGTAGCAGACTGTATTACCACCAGGTACAGACTACCTGGATGGGAAACTATAGAGAACGGTAGCAGACTGTATTACCACCAGGTATAGACTACCTGGATGGGAAACTATAGAGAACGGTAGCAGACTGTATTACCACCAGGTACAGACTACCTGGATGGGAAACTATAGAGAACGGTAGCAGACTGTATTACCACCAGGTACAGACTACCTGGATGGGAAACTATAGAGAACGGTAGCAGACTGTATTACCACCAGGTACAGACTACCTGGATGGGAAACTATAGAGAACGGTAGCAGACTGTATTACCACCAGGTACAGACTACCTGGATGGGAAACTATAGAGAACGGTAGCAGACTGTATTACCACCAGGTACAGACTACCTGGATGGGAAACTATAGAGAACGGTAGCAGACTGTATTACCACCAGGTACAGACTACCTGGATGGGAAACTATAGAGAACGGTAGCAGACTGTATTACCACCAGGTACAGACTACCTGGATGGGAAACTATAGAGAACGGTAGCAGACTGTATTACCACCAGGTACAGACTACCTGGATGGGAAACTATAGAGAACGGTAGCAGACTGTATTACCACCAGGTACAGACTACCTGGATGGGAAACTATAGAGAACGGTAGCAGACTGTATTACCACCAGGTACAGACTACCTGGATGGGAAACTATAGAGAACGGTAGCAGACTGTATTACCACCAGGTACAGACTACCTGGATGGGAAACTATAGAGAACAGTAGCAGACTGTATTACCACCAGGTATAGACTACCTGGATGGGAAACTATAGAGAACGGTAGCAGACTGTATTACCACCAGCTACAGACTACCTGGATGGGAAACTATAGAGAACGGTAGCAGACTGTATTACCACCAGGTACAGACTACCTGGATGGGAAACTATAGAGAACGGTAGCAGACTGTATTACCACCAGGTACAGACTACCTGGATGGGAAACTATAGAGAACGGTAGCAGACTGTATTACCACCAGGTACAGACTACCTGGATGGGAAACTATAGAGAACAGTAGCAGACTGTATTACCACCAGGTACAGACTACCTGGATGGGAAACTATAGAGAACGGTAGCAGACTGTATTACCACCAGGTACAGACTACCTGGATGGGAAACTATAGAGAACGGTAGCAGACTGTATTACCACCAGGTATAGACTACCTGGATGGGAAACTATAGAGAACGGTAGCAGACTGTATTACCACCAGGTACAGACTACCTGGATGGGAAACTATAGAGAACGGTAGCAGACTGTATTACCACCAGGTACAGACTACCTGGATGGGAAACTATAGAGAACGGTAGCAGACTGTATTACCACCAGGTATAGACTACCTGGATGGGAAACTATAGAGAACGGTAGCAGACTGTATTACCACCAGCTACAGACTACCTGGATGGGAAACTATAGAGAACGGTAGCAGACTGTATTACCACCAGGTATAGACTACCTGGATGGGAAACTATAGAGAACGGTAGCAGACTGTATTACCACCAGGTATAGACTACCTGGATGGGAAACTATAGAGAACGGTAGCAGACTGTATTACCACCAGGTACAGACTACCTGGATGGGAAACTATAGAGAACGGTAGCAGACTGTATTACCACCAGGTACAGACTACCTGGATGGGAAACTATAGAGAACGGTAGCAGACTGTATTACCACCAGGTACAGACTACCTGGATGGGAAACTATAGAGAACGGTAGCAGACTGTATTACCACCAGGTACAGACTACCTGGATGGGAAACTATAGAGAACAGTAGCAGACTGTATTACCACCAGGTACAGACTACCTGGATGGGAAACTATAGAGAACGGTAGCAGACTGTATTACCACCAGGTACAGACTACCTGGATGGGAAACTATAGAGAACGGTAGCAGACTGTATTACCACCAGGTACAGACTACCTGGATGGGAAACTATAGAGAACGGTAGCAGACTGTATTACCACCAGGTACAGACTACCTGGATGGGAAACTATAGAGAACGGTAGCAGACTGTATTACCACCAGGTACAGACTACCTGGATGGGAAACTATAGAGAACGGTAGCAGACTGTATTACCACCAGCTACAGACTACCTGGATGGGAAACTATAGAGAACGGTAGCAGACTGTATTACCACCAGGTACAGACTACCTGGATGGGAAACTATAGAGAACGGTAGCAGACTGTATTACCACCAGGTACAGACTACCTGGATGGGAAACTATAGAGAACGGTAGCAGACTGTATTACCACCAGGTACAGACTACCTGGATGGGAAACTATAGAGAACGGTAGCAGACTGTATTACCACCAGGTATAGACTACCTGGATGGGAAACTATAGAGAACGGTAGCAGACTGTATTACCACCAGGTACAGACTACCTGGATGGGAAACTATAGAGAACGGTAGCAGACTGTATTACCACCAGGTACAGACTACCTGGATGGGAAACTATAGAGAACGGTAGCAGACTGTATTACCACCAGGTACAGACTACCTGGATGGGAAACTATAGAGAACGGTAGCAGACTGTATTACCACCAGGTACAGACTACCTGGATGGGAAACTATAGAGAACGGTAGCAGACTGTATTACCACCAGGTACAGACTACCTGGATGGGAAACTATAGAGAACGGTAGCAGACTGTATTACCACCAGGTACAGACTACCTGGATGGGAAACTATAGAGAACGGTAGCAGACTGTATTACCACCAGGTACAGACTACCTGGATGGGAAACTATAGAGAACGGTAGCAGACTGTATTACCACCAGGTACAGACTACCTGGATGGGAAACTATAGAGAACGGTAGCAGACTGTATTACCACCAGGTACAGACTACCTGGATGGGAAACTATAGAGAACGGTAGCAGACTGTATTACCACCAGGTACAGACTACCTGGATGGGAAACTATAGAGAACGGTAGCAGACTGTATTACCACCAGGTACAGACTACCTGGATGGGAAACTATAGAGAACGGTAGCAGACTGTATTACCACCAGGTACAGACTACCTGGATGGGAAACTATAGAGAACGGTAGCAGACTGTATTACCACCAGCTACAGACTACCTGGATGGGAAACTATAGAGAACGGTAGCAGACTGTATTACCACCAGGTACAGACTACCTGGATGGGAAACTATAGAGAACGGTAGCAGACTGTATTACCACCAGGTATAGACTACCTTGATGGGAAACTATAGAGAACGGTAGCAGACTGTATTACCACCAGGTACAGACTACCTGGATGGGAAACTATAGAGAACGGTAGCAGACTGTATTACCACCAGGTACAGACTACCTGGATGGGAAACTATAGAGAACGGTAGCAGACTGTATTACCACCAGGTACAGACTACCTGGATGGGAAACTATAGAGAACGGTAGCAGACTGTATTACCACCAGGTACAGACTACCTGGATGGGAAACTATAGAGAACGGTAGCAGACTGTATTACCACCAGGTACAGACTACCTGGATGGGAAACTATAGAGAACAGTAGCAGACTGTATTACCACCAGGTACAGACTACCTGGATGGGAAACTATAGAGAACGGTAGCAGACTGTATTACCACCAGGTACAGACTACCTGGATGGGAAACTATAGAGAACAGTAGCAGACTGTATTACCACCAGGTACAGACTACCTGGATGGGAAACTATAGAGAACGGTAGCAGACTGTATTACCACCAGGTACAGACTACCTGGATGGGAAACTATAGAGAACGGTAGCAGACTGTATTACCACCAGGTACAGACTACCTGGATGGGAAACTATAGAGAACGGTAGCAGACTGTATTACCACCAGCTACAGACTACCTGGATGGGAAACTATAGAGAACGGTAGCAGACTGTATTACCACCAGGTATAGACTACCTGGATGGGAAACTATAGAGAACGGTAGCAGACTGTATTACCACCAGCTACAGACTACCTGGATGGGAAACTATAGAGAACGGTAGCAGACTGTATTACCACCAGGTACAGACTACCTGGATGGGAAACTATAGAGAACGGTAGCAGACTGTATTACCACCAGGTACAGACTACCTGGATGGGAAACTATAGAGAACGGTAGCAGACTGTATTACCACCAGGTACAGACTACCTGGATGGGAAACTATAGAGAACGGTAGCAGACTGTATTACCACCAGGTACAGACTACCTGGATGGGAAACTATAGAGAACGGTAGCAGACTGTATTACCACCAGGTACAGACTACCTGGATGGGAAACTATAGAGAACGGTAGCAGACTGTATTACCACCAGGTACAGACTACCTGGATGGGAAACTATAGAGAACGGTAGCAGACTGTATTACCACCAGGTACAGACTACCTGGATGGGAAACTATAGAGAACGGTAGCAGACTGTATTACCACCAGGTACAGACTACCTGGATGGGAAACTATAGAGAACGGTAGCAGACTGTATTACCACCAGGTATAGACTACCTGGATGGGAAACTATAGAGAACGGTAGCAGACTGTATTACCACCAGGTACAGACTACCTGGATGGGAAACTATAGAGAACGGTAGCAGACTGTATTACCACCAGGTACAGACTACCTGGATGGGAAACTATAGAGAACGGTAGCAGACTGTATTACCACCAGGTACAGACTACCTGGATGGGAAACTATAGAGAACGGTAGCAGACTGTATTACCACCAGGTACAGACTACCTGGATGGGAAACTATAGAGAACAGTAGCAGACTGTATTACCACCAGGTACAGACTACCTGGATGGGAAACTATAGAGAACGGTAGCAGACTGTATTACCACCAGGTACAGACTACCTGGATGGGAAACTATAGAGAACGGTAGCAGACTGTATTACCACCAGGTACAGACTACCTGGATGGGAAACTATAGAGAACGGTAGCAGACTGTATTACCACCAGGTACAGACTACCTGGATGGGAAACTATAGAGAACGGTAGCAGACTGTATTACCACCAGGTACAGACTACCTGGATGGGAAACTATAGAGAACGGTAGCAGACTGTATTACCACCAGCTACAGACTACCTGGATGGGAAACTATAGAGAACGGTAGCAGACTGTATTACCACCAGGTACAGACTACCTGGATGGGAAACTATAGAGAACGGTAGCAGACTGTATTACCACCAGCTACAGACTACCTGGATGGGAAACTATAGAGAACGGTAGCAGACTGTATTACCACCAGGTACAGACTACCTGGATGGGAAACTATAGAGAACGGTAGCAGACTGTATTACCACCAGGTACAGACTACCTGGATGGGAAACTATAGAGAACGGTAGCAGACTGTATTACCACCAGGTACAGACTACCTGGATGGGAAACTATAGAGAACGGTAGCAGACTGTATTACCACCAGGTACAGACTACCTGGATGGGAAACTATAGAGAACGGTAGCAGACTGTATTACCACCAGGTACAGACTACCTGGATGGGAAACTATAGAGAACGGTAGCAGACTGTATTACCACCAGGTACAGACTACCTGGATGGGAAACTATAGAGAACGGTAGCAGACTGTATTACCACCAGGTACAGACTACCTGGATGGGAAACTATAGAGAACGGTAGCAGACTGTATTACCACCAGGTACAGACTACCTGGATGGGAAACTATAGAGAACGGTAGCAGACTGTATTACCACCAGGTATAGACTACCTGGATGGGAAACTATAGAGAACGGTAGCAGACTGTATTACCACCAGGTACAGACTACCTGGATGGGAAACTATAGAGAACGGTAGCAGACTGTATTACCACCAGGTACAGACTACCTGGATGGGAAACTATAGAGAACGGTAGCAGACTGTATTACCACCAGGTATAGACTACCTGGATGGGAAACTATAGAGAACGGTAGCAGACTGTATTACCACCAGGTACAGACTACCTGGATGGGAAACTATAGAGAACGGTAGCAGACTGTATTACCACCAGGTACAGACTACCTGGATGGGAAACTATAGAGAACGGTAGCAGACTGTATTACCACCAGCTACAGACTACCTGGATGGGAAACTATAGAGAACGGTAGCAGACTGTATTACCACCAGGTACAGACTACCTGGATGGGAAACTATAGAGAACGGTAGCAGACTGTATTACCACCAGGTACAGACTACCTGGATGGGAAACTATAGAGAACGGTAGCAGACTGTATTACCACCAGGTACAGACTACCTGGATGGGAAACTATAGAGAACGGTAGCAGACTGTATTACCACCAGGTATAGACTACCTGGATGGGAAACTATAGAGAACGGTAGCAGACTGTATTACCACCAGGTACAGACTACCTGGATGGGAAACTATAGAGAACGGTAGCAGACTGTATTACCACCAGGTACAGACTACCTGGATGGGAAACTATAGAGAACGGTAGCAGACTGTATTACCACCAGGTATAGACTACCTGGATGGGAAACTATAGAGAACGGTAGCAGACTGTATTACCACCAGGTACAGACTACCTGGATGGGAAACTATAGAGAACGGTAGCAGACTGTATTACCACCAGGTACAGACTACCTGGATGGGAAACTATAGAGAACGGTAGCAGACTGTATTACCACCAGGTACAGACTACCTGGATGGGAAACTATAGAGAACGGTAGCAGACTGTATTACCACCAGCTACAGACTACCTGGATGGGAAACTATAGAGAACGGTAGCAGACTGTATTACCACCAGGTACAGACTACCTGGATGGGAAACTATAGAGAACGGTAGCAGACTGTATTACCACCAGGTACAGACTACCTGGATGGGAAACTATAGAGAACGGTAGCAGACTGTATTACCACCAGGTACAGACTACCTGGATGGGAAACTATAGAGAACGGTAGCAGACTGTATTACCACCAGGTACAGACTACCTGGATGGGAAACTATAGAGAACGGTAGCAGACTGTATTACCACCAGCTACAGACTACCTGGATGGGAAACTATAGAGAACGGTAGCAGACTGTATTACCACCAGGTACAGACTACCTGGATGGGAAACTATAGAGAACGGTAGCAGACTGTATTACCACCAGGTATAGACTACCTGGATGGGAAACTATAGAGAACGGTAGCAGACTGTATTACCACCAGCTACAGACTACCTGGATGGGAAACTATAGAGAACGGTAGCAGACTGTATTACCACCAGGTACAGACTACCTGGATGGGAAACTATAGAGAACGGTAGCAGACTGTATTACCACCAGCTACAGACTACCTGGATGGGAAACTATAGAGAACGGTAGCAGACTGTATTACCACCAGGTACAGACTACCTGGATGGGAAACTATAGAGAACGGTAGCAGACTGTATTACCACCAGGTACAGACTACCTGGATGGGAAACTATAGAGAACGGTAGCAGACTGTATTACCACCAGGTACAGACTACCTGGATGGGAAACTATAGAGAACGGTAGCAGACTGTATTACCACCAGGTACAGACTACCTGGATGGGAAACTATAGAGAACGGTAGCAGACTGTATTACCACCAGGTATAGACTACCTGGATGGGAAACTATAGAGAACGGTAGCAGACTGTATACCACCAGGTATAGACTACCTGGATGGGAAACTATAGAGAACAGTAGCAGACTGTATTACCACCAGGTATAGACTACCTGGATGGGAAACTATAGAGAACGGTAGCAGACTGTATTACCACCAGGTACAGACTACCTGGATGGGAAACTATAGAGAACGGTAGCAGACTGTATTACCACCAGGTACAGACTACCTGGATGGGAAACTATAGAGAACGGTAGCAGACTGTATTACCACCAGGTACAGACTACCTGGATGGGAAACTATAGAGAACGGTAGCAGACTGTATTACCACCAGCTACAGACTACCTGGATGGGAAACTATAGAGAACGGTAGCAGACTGTATTACCACCACGTACAGACTACCTGGATGGGAAACTATAGAGAACGGTAGCAGACTGTATTACCACCAGGTACAGACTACCTGGATGGGAAACTATAGAGAACGGTAGCAGACTGTATTACCACCAGGTACAGACTACCTGGATGGGAAACTATAGAGAACGGTAGCAGACTGTATTACCACCAGGTACAGACTACCTGGATGGGAAACTATAGAGAACGGTAGCAGACTGTATTACCACCAGGTACAGACTACCTGGATGGGAAACTATAGAGAACGGTAGCAGACTGTATTACCACCAGGTACAGACTACCTGGATGGGAAACTATAGAGAACAGTAGCAGACTGTATTACCACCAGGTACAGACTACCTGGATGGGAAACTATAGAGAACGGTAGCAGACTGTATTACCACCAGGTACAGACTACCTGGATGGGAAACTATAGAGAACGGTAGCAGACTGTATTACCACCAGGTACAGACTACCTGGATGGGAAACTATAGAGAACGGTAGCAGACTGTATTACCACCAGCTACAGACTACCTGGATGGGAAACTATAGAGAACGGTAGCAGACTGTATTACCACCAGGTACAGACTACCTGGATGGGAAACTATAGAGAACGGTAGCAGACTGTATTACCACCAGGTATAGACTACCTGGATGGGAAACTATAGAGAACGGTAGCAGACTGTATTACCACCAGCTACAGACTACCTGGATGGGAAACTATAGAGAACGGTAGCAGACTGTATTACCACCAGGTACAGACTACCTGGATGGGAAACTATAGAGAACGGTAGCAGACTGTATTACCACCAGGTACAGACTACCTGGATGGGAAACTATAGAGAACGGTAGCAGACTGTATTACCACCAGGTACAGACTACCTGGATGGGAAACTATAGAGAACGGTAGCAGACTGTATTACCACCAGGTACAGACTACCTGGATGGGAAACTATAGAGAACGGTAGCAGACTGTATTACCACCAGCTACAGACTACCTGGATGGGAAACTATAGAGAACGGTAGCAGACTGTATTACCACCAGGTATAGACTACCTGGATGGGAAACTATAGAGAACGGTAGCAGACTGTATTACCACCAGGTACAGACTACCTGGATGGGAAACTATAGAGAACGGTAGCAGACTGTATTACCACCAGCTACAGACTACCTGGATGGGAAACTATAGAGAACGGTAGCAGACTGTATTACCACCAGGTACAGACTACCTGGATGGGAAACTATAGAGAACGGTAGCAGACTGTATTACCACCAGCTACAGACTACCTGGATGGGAAACTATAGAGAACGGTAGCAGACTGTATTACCACCAGGTACAGACTACCTGGATGGGAAACTATAGAGAACGGTAGCAGACTGTATTACCACCAGGTACAGACTACCTGGATGGGAAACTATAGAGAACGGTAGCAGACTGTATTACCACCAGGTACAGACTACCTGGATGGGAAACTATAGAGAACGGTAGCAGACTGTATTACCACCAGGTACAGACTACCTGGATGGGAAACTATAGAGAACGGTAGCAGACTGTATTACCACCAGGTACAGACTACCTGGATGGGAAACTATAGAGAACGGTAGCAGACTGTATTACCACCAGGTATAGACTACCTGGATGGGAAACTATAGAGAACAGTAGCAGACTGTATTACCACCAGGTATAGACTACCTGGATGGGAAACTATAGAGAACGGTAGCAGACTGTATTACCACCGGTACAGACTACCTGGATGGGAAACTATAGAGAACGGTAGCAGACTGTATTACCACCAGGTACAGACTACCTGGATGGGAAACTATAGAGAACGGTAGCACCACCAGGTATAGACTACCTGGATGGGAAACTATAGAGAACGGTAGCAGACTGTATTACCACCAGGTACAGACTACCTGGATGGGAAACTATAGAGAACGGTAGCAGACTGTATTACCACCAGGTATAGACTACCTGGATGGGAAACTATAGAGAACGTTAGCAGACTGTATTACCACCAGCTACAGACTACCTGGATGGGAAACTATAGAGAACGGTAGCAGACTGTATTACCACCGGTACAGACTACCTGGATGGGAAACTATAGAGAACGGTAGCAGACTGTATTACCACCAGGTACAGACTACCTGGATGGGAAACTATAGACAACGGTAGCAGACTGTATTACCACCAGCTACAGACTACCTGGATGGGAAACTATAGAGAACAGTAGCAGACTGTATTACCACCAGGTATAGACTACCTGGATGGGAAACTATAGAGAACGGTAGTAGACTGTATTACCACCACGTACAGACTACCTGGATGGGAAACTATAGAGAACGGTAGCAGACTGAATTACCACCAGCTACAGACTACCTGGATGGGAAACTATAGAGAACGGTAGCAGACTGTATTACCACCAGGTACAGACTACCTGGATGGGAAACTATAGAGAACGGTAGCAGACTGTATTACCACCAGGTACAGACTACCTGGATGGGAAACTATAGAGAACGGTAGCAGACTGTATTACCACCAGGTACAGACTACCTGGATGGGAAACTATAGAGAACGGTAGCAGACTGTATTACCACCAGGTACAGACTACCTGGATGGGAAACTATAGAGAACAGTAGCAGACTGTATTACCACCAGGTACAGACTACCTGGATGGGAAACTATAGAGAACGGTAGCAGACTGTATTACCACCAGGTACAGACTACCTGGATGGGAAACTATAGAGAACGGTAGCAGACTGTATTACCACCAGGTACAGACTACCTGGATGGGAAACTATAGAGAACGGTAGCAGACTGTATTACCACCAGGTACAGACTACCTGGATGGGAAACTATAGAGAACGGTAGCAGACTGTATTACCACCAGCTACAGACTACCTGGATGGGAAACTATAGAGAACGGTAGCAGACTGTATTACCACCAGGTACAGACTACCTGGATGGGAAACTATAGAGAACGGTAGCAGACTGTATTACCACCAGGTACAGACTACCTGGATGGGAAACTATAGAGAACGGTAGCAGACTGTATTACCACCAGGTACAGACTACCTGGATGGGAAACTATAGAGAACGGTAGCAGACTGTATTACCACCAGGTACAGACTACCTGGATGGGAAACTATAGAGAACGGTAGCAGACTGTATTACCACCAGGTACAGACTACCTGGATGGGAAACTATAGAGAACGGTAGCAGACTGTATTACCACCAGGTACAGACTACCTGGATGGGAAACTATAGAGAACGGTAGCAGACTGTATTACCACCAGGTACAGACTACCTGGATGGGAAACTATAGAGAACAGTAGCAGACTGTATTACCACCAGGTACAGACTACCTGGATGGGAAACTATAGAGAACGGTAGCAGACTGTATTACCACCAGGTATAGACTACCTGGATGGGAAACTATAGAGAACGGTAGCAGACTGTATTACCACCAGGTACAGACTACCTGGATGGGAAACTATAGAGAACGGTAGAAGACTGTATTACCACCAGCTACAGACTACCTGGATGGGAAACTATAGAGAACGGTAGCAGACTGTATTACCACCAGGTACAGACTACCTGGATGGGAAACTATAGAGAACAGTAGCAGACTGTATTACCACCAGGTACAGACTACCTGGATGGGAAACTATAGAGAACGGTAGCAGACTGTATTACCACCAGGTACAGACTACCTGGATGGGAAACTATAGAGAACGGTAGCAGACTGTATTACCACCAGGTATAGACTACCTGGATGGGAAAATATAGAGAACGGTAGCAGACTGTATTACCACCAGGTACAGACTACCTGGATGGGAAACTATAGAGAACAGTAGCAGACTGTATTACCACCAGGTACAGACTACCTGGATGGGAAACTATAGAGAACGGTAGCAGACTGTATTACCACCAGCTACAGACTACCTGGATGGGAAACTATAGAGAACGGTAGCAGACTGTATTACCACCAGCTACAGACTACCTGGATGGGAAACTATAGAGAACGGTAGCAGACTGTATTACCACCAGGTATAGACTACCTGGATGGGAAACTATAGAGAACGGTAGCAGACTGTATTACCACCAGGTACAGACTACCTGGATGGGAAACTATAGAGAACGGTAGCAGACTGTATTACCACCAGGTACAGACTACCTGGATGGGAAACTATAGAGAACGGTAGCAGACTGTATTACCACCAGGTACAGACTACCTGGATGGGAAACTATAGAGAACGGTAGCAGACTGTATTACCACCAGGTACAGACTACCTGGATGGGAAACTATAGAGAACGGTAGCAGACTGTATTACCACCAGGTACAGACTACCTGGATGGGAAACTATAGAGAACGGTAGCAGACTGTATTACCACCAGCTACAGACTACCTGGATGGGAAGATATAGAGAACAGTAGCAGACTGTATTACCACCAGGTATAGACTACCTGGATGGGAAACTATAGAGAACGGTAGCACAACTGTATTACCACCAGGTATAGACAACCTTGATGGGAAACTATAGAGAACGGTAGCAGACTGTATTACCACCGGTACAGACTACCTGGATGGGAAACTATAGAGAACGGCAGCAGACTGTATTACCACCAGGTACAGACTACCTGGATGGGAAACTATAGAGAACGGTAGCAGACTGTATTACCACCGGTACAGACTACCTGGATGGGAAACTATAGAGAACGGTAGCAGACTGTATTACCACCGGTACAGACTACCTGGATGGGAAACTATAGACAACGGCAGCAGACTGCATTACCACCAGGTACAGACAACCTTGATGGGAAACTATAGAGAACGGTAGCAGACTGTATTACCACCGGTACAGACTACCTGGATGGGAAACTATAGAGAACGGTAGCAGACTGTATTACCACCAGGTACAGACTACCTGGATGGGAAACTATAGAGAACGGTAGCAGACTGTATTACCACCAGGTGTAGACTACCTGGATGGGAAACTATAGAAAACGGTAGCAGACTGTATTACCACCAGGTATAGACTACCTGGATGGGAAACTATAGAGAACGGTAGCAGACTGTATTACCACCAGGTATAGACTACCTGGATGGGAAACTATAGAGAACGGTAGCAGACTGTATTACCACCAGGTATAGACTACCTGGATGGGAAACTATAGAGAACGGTAGCAGACTGTATTACCACCAGGTATAGACTACCTGGATGGGAAACTATAGAGAACGGTAGCAGACTGTATTACCACCAGGTACAGACTACCTGGATGGGAAACTATAGAGAACGGTAGAAGACTGTATTACCACCAGCTACAGACTACCTGGATGGGAAACTATAGAGAACGGTAGCAGACTGTATTACCACCAGCTACAGACTACCTGGATGGGAAGATATAGAGAACAGTAGCAGACTGTATTACCACCAGGTATAGACTACCTGGATGGGAAACTATAGAGAACAGTAGCAGACTGTATTACCACCAGGTACAGACTACCTGGATGGGAAACTATAGAGAACGGTAGCAGACTGTATTACCACCAGGTATAGACTACCTGGATGGGAAACTATAGAGAACGGTAGCAGACTGTATTACCACCAGGTATAGACTACCTGGATGGGAAACTATAGAGAACAGTAGCAGACTGTATTACCACCAGGTACAGACTACCTGGATGGGAAACTATAGAGAACGGTAGAAGACTGTATTACCACCAGGTACAGACTACCTGGATGGGAAACTATAGAGAACGGTAGCAGACTGTATTACCACCAGCTACAGACTACCTGGATGGGAAGATATAGAGAACAGTAGCAGACTGTATTACCACCAGGTATAGACTACCTGGATGGGAAACTATAGAGAACGGTAGCACAACTGTATTACCACCAGGTATAGACAACCTTGATGGGAAACTATAGAGAACGGTAGCAGACTGTATTACCACCGGTACAGACTACCTGGATGGGAAACTATAGAGAACGGCAGCAGACTGTATTACCACCAGGTACAGACTACCTGGATGGGAAACTATAGAGAACGGTAGCAGACTGTATTACCACCAGGTACAGACAACCTTGATGGGAAACTATAGAGAACAGTATCAGACTGTACTACCACCAGGTATAGACTACCTGAGAAGATTCTATACAGGAAGTGCCCTCTCCTACCATTTCTTGGCCTTCTATAGCCTCTTTATCGAAAACAGAGGATCTCTGCTGTAACGTGACATTTTCTAAGGCTCCCATAGGCTCTCAGAAGGCGCCAGAACGAGGAATGATGACTCTGCAGTCCCTGGGCGGAAAACGGTAGGGGATTTGGATAGTGGTCGATCTGAGAACAATGACACGGGTGCGCGCGTGCATGTGAAGACACCATTTTCTTCTTTCAGTCTTTGAACGAAAACAACATCTCCCGGTCGGAATATTATCGCTATTTTACGAGAAAAATCGCATAAAAATTGATTTTAAACAGCGTTTGACATGCTTCAAAGTACGGTAATGGAATATTTTGAAATTGTTTGTCACGATATGCGCCGGCGCGTCACCCTTCGGATAGTGTCTTGAACGCAAGAACAAAACGCCGCTATTTGGATATAACTATGGATTATTTGGAACCAAAACAACATTGGGTGTTGAAGTAGAAGTCCTGGGAGGGCATTCTGACGAAGAACAGAAAAGGTAATCCAATTTTTCTTATAGTATTTTCTGAGTTTGGTGAGTGCCAAACTTGGTGGGTGTCAAAATAGCTAGCCTGTGATGGCCGGGCTATCTACTCAGAATATTGCAAAATGTGCTTTCACCGAAAAGCTATTTTAAAATCGGAAACCGCGATTGCATAAAGGAGTTCTGTATCTATAATTCTTAAAATAATTGTTATGTTTTTTGTGAACGTTTATCGTGAGTAATTTAGTAAATTCACCGGAAGTTTTCGGTGGGTATGCTAGTTCTGAACGTCACATGCTAATGTAAAAAGCTGTTTTTTTATATAAATATGAACTTGATTGAACAAAACATGCATGTATTGTATAACATAATGTCCTAGGAGTGTCATCTGATGAAGATCATCAAAGGTTAGTGCTGCATTTAGCTGTGGTTTTGGTTTTTGTGACATTATATGCTAGCTTGAAAAATGGGTGTCTGATTATTTCTGGCTGGGTACTCTCCTGACACAATCTAATGTTTTGCTTTCGTTGTAAAGCCTTTTTGAAATCGGACAATGTGGTTAGATAAAGGAGAGTCTTGTCTTTAATGGTGTAAAATAGTCATATGTTTGAAAAATTGAAGTTTTGGGATTTTTGAGGAGTTTGTAATTCGCGCCACGCCGTATCATTGGATATTGGCGAGGCATTCCGCTAGCGGAACATCTAGATGTAAGAGGTGTTAAGGGACATGGGCAGCTGTGGGGAGGAGGGTTTATTCTCCAGGTCTTTAACCGTTTTCCAGAACTTGTTGGGGTTAGACCCACAGAGAGAGAACTGCTCAGCTACAATAAATGTTGCCTCAGGATGTATGGTTTCCAGTTTGCATAGAGTCCAGTGAAGTTCCTTGTTGGTCTTCTTGGTGTCTGCTTGAGGTGGAATGTACACAGCTGTGACTATAACTAACGTGCATTTCCCCCTCAAGCAGACACCAAGACGGCCATCAAGGAACTTCACTGGACTCTATGCAAACTGTAAACCATACATCCTGAGGCAACATTTATTGTAGCTGGGGATTTTAACAAAGCAAATTTGAGAACAAGTCTTGCCTGTAACACTTTGGGCTTCGTGGGTGTGGAGTCAGGCGCAGGACGCAGGAAAATGTTTGGTACAATATGTAATTTAATAAGTACTGAAAACCGAGGAAATATGTCCAAACACAACAGGGCGAAACAATAACCCCGAAGTCCAAAATACATGTACCACAAAACATACAAAGTGACGACACGTAACAAGCCCGCACACGGAACAGGTGGAGAGGCGGGCTTAAATAATAAAACGAATTACTAATGGGAAACAGGTGTAACTCATAAAGACATAACTAACAGAAAAATGAAAAAGGGATCGATGGCAGCTAGTAGGCCGGTGACGACGACCGCCGAGCGCCACCCGAACAGGGAGAGGAGCCGCCCTCGGCAGTAGTCGTGACAGTATCCCCCCCGACGCGTGGCTCCCGCAGCGTGCCGACACCAGCCTCGAGGTCGACCCGGAGGACGAGGCGCAGGGCGATCCGGATGGAGGTGATGGAAATCAACTAACATTGATGGGTCCAGTATGTCCCCCACCGGGACACGGCACCTCTCCTCCGGACCGTACCCCTCCCAGTCCACGAGGTACTGCAGGCCCCCCACCCGGCGTCTTGAGTCCAGAATGGAGTGTATTGTATACGCCGGGCCCCCCTCGATGTCCAGAGGGGGCGGAGGGACCTCCGGCACCTCACCGTCTTGTAGGGGACCAGCTACCACCGGCCTGAGGAGAGACACATGAAACGAGGGGTTAATACGATAATAACAAGGGAGTTTTAATCTATAACACACCTTCTTTATTCTCCTCAGGACTTTGAAGGGCCCTACACGCTGCGGACCCAGCTTCCGGCAGGGCAATCGGAGGGGCAGGTTTCGGGTCGAGAGCCAGACCCTGTCTCCCGGTGTGAATATGGGAGCCTCACTGCGGTGGCGGTCAGCGCTCCTCTTTTGCCTTTCTCCTGCTTGTTTAAGGGATTCCTCCACAGCTCTCCAGGTGTCCTTGGAGCGTCGTACCCAATCCTCCACCGCAGGAGCCTCGGTCTGACTCTGATGCCATGGTGCCAGGACCGGCTGGTAGCCTAACACACACTGGAAAGGCAACATGTTAGTGGATGAGTGGCGGAGTGAATTTTGCGCCACCTCAGCCCAGGGTAAATACCTCGACCACTCACCTGGCCGGTCCTGGCAGTACGACCGCAGAAACCTACCCACCTCCTGGTTCACTCTCTCCACCTGCCCATTGCTCTCGGGGTGATAACCGGAGGTCAAGCTAACCGAGATCCCCAGACGCTCCATAAACGCCCTCCATACATGGGATGTGAACTGGGGACCCCAATCAGAGACGATGTCCTCCGGCACCCCGTAATGCAGGAAGACATGGGTGAATAGAGCCTCCGCAGTCTGTAGGGCCGTAGGGAGACCGGGCAACAGGAGGAGACGGCAGGACTTAGAAAACCGATCCACAACTACCAGAACCGTGGTATTCCCCTGAGACGGGGAAGATCGGTAAGAAAGTCCACCGACAGGTGAGACCACGGTCGTTGTGGAACGGGGAGGGGTTGTAACTTCCCTCTAGGAAGGTGCCTAGGAGCCTTGCTCTGGGCGCATACCAAACAGGAAGAGACATAAAACCTCACGTCCTTAGCCAAGGTGGGCCACCAGTACTTCCCCCTAAGGCCTTGCACTGTCCTCGCCACCCCAGGATGACCCGACGAAGGTAGCGTATGAGCCCATCGAATCAATCGATCACGAACACCAAGCGGAACGTATTTACGACCGGTAGGACAATTTGAAGGCGCAGGCTCCATTTGCAACGCCCGCTCAATGTCCGCGTCCACCTCCCATACTACTGGTGCTACCAGCCTAGAGGCAGGAAGGATGGGAGTAGGATCGATGGGCTCTCCTCAGTGTCATAGAGGCGGGACAGCGCGTCAGCCTTAGTGTTCATAGAGCCTGGTCTATATGACATCCTGAACTGAAATCGGGTGAAAAACATGGCCCACCTTGCCTGACGTGGATTCAGTCTCCGGGCTGCCCGGATATACTCCAGGTTCCAGTGGTCAGTCCAGATGAGAAAAGGGTGTCTAGCCCCCTCAAGCCAATGTCTCCACACAGTCAGAGCCTTAACCACAGCTAACAACTCACGGTCCCCCACATCATAGTTATGCTCCGCCGGACTGAGCTTCTTAGAAAAGAAAGCGCAGGGGCGGAGTTTCGGTGGCGCACCCGAGTGCTATGATAGAACGGCACCCACCCCAGCCTCGGATGCGTCCACTTCCACTATGAACGGCAAAGAGGGGTCCGGGTGCGCCAACACGGGCGCATCAGTGAACAGCGCCTTCAACTGGTTGAAGGCTCTGTCCGCTTCAGCCGACCACCGCAAACGCACCGGTCCCCCCTTCAAAAGTGAGGTAACGGGAGCTGCACCTTGGCCAAAACCCCGGATAAACCTCCGGTAGTAATTGGCAAAACCCAAAAACCGCTGCACCTCCTTCACCGTGGTGGGAGTCGGCCAATTACGCACGGCATTAACACGATCACACTCCATCACCATCCCTGAGGTGGAAATGCGATAACCCAGGAAGGAAACGGCTTTTTTGAAGAACTCACATTTCTCAGCCTTGACGTATAGATCATGCTTCAGCAGTCTACCAAGCACTTTGAGCACTAGAGACACATGCTCGGCGCGTGTGGAGGAGTAAATAAGGATATCATCGATATACACAATCACTCCCTGCCTGTGCAGGTCCCTAAGAATCTCATCCACAAAAGACTGAAAGACAGCTGGAGCATTCTTCAATCCATACGGCATGACGAGGTACTCATAGTGGCCTGATGTGGTACTAAATGCGCTTTTCCACTCGTCTCCCTTCCGAATACACACCAGATTATAAGCGCTCCTGAGATCCAGTTTCATGAAAAAACGCGCTCCGTTAAATGATTCCACTGCGGTAGCAATGAGAGGTATCGGGTAACTGAACCCCACTGTGATAGAATTGAGACCTCTATAATCAATGCACGGACGCAAACCTCCCCCCTTTTTTTCACGAAAAAGAATCTTGAGGAGACAGGTGAAATGGAGGGCTGAATGTACCCTTGCCCCAGAGCTTCCGTGACATATGTCTCCATAGCCAACGTCTCCTCCTGGGACAATGGGTACACGTGACTCTTAGGAAGCGCAGCGTTATCCTGGAGGTCTATCGCACAATCCCCCGGTTGATGAGGTGGTAATTTAGTCGCCTTCTTTTTACAGAAGGCGAGAGCCAAATCGGCATAGTCAGGGGGAATGTGCACAGTGGAAACCTGGTCTGAACTCTCCACCGACGTGGCACCGATGGAAACACCTAGACATCTACCTGAACACTCCTCTGGCCATCCCTGGAGAATCCCGTTTCCACAAAATCTTAGGATTGTGACTAGCTAACCAGGGCACCCCTAGCACCACTGGAAACGCAGGTGAGTCGATAATAAAGAAACTAATTCGTTCCTTATGATTCCCCTGCGTTACCATGTCCAGTAGCACGGTGGTCTCCCTGATCAGCCCTGACCCTAATGGTTGGCTATCTAAGGAGTGCACGGGGAAAGGGGAATCTAACGGTACCAGCGGAATTCCCAACTTAAGGGCTAGTCCGCTATCCATAAAGTTCCCAGCTGCGCCTGAATCGACTAGCGCCTTATGCTGGGAAAAGGGAGCAAAATCAAGGAAAAAAATTTAAACAAACACATGACCAACAGAGGATTCTGGGTGTGTGTGGTGCTGACTCACCTGGGATGAACGAGGAGTGTTCTGCCTGCCCTCTCGACTCCCAGAGGGACCCCCTCAGTACCGGTCGGCCGTGTGTCCTCGTCGATCACAATTGGTGCAGGAGGGGCGCCCTCCTCCGGTTCCCCTTGACGCAGTTCCCCCGAGCTCCATAGGAATGGGTGCAGGCAGGCTAGGAGCTGGAACTGACAGGACCCTCTCTGAACGCCCGCGGGCAGCCAGCAGATTGTCCAGTCATATAGACATGTCGATCAGTTCATCTAGGGAGAGTGTAGTGTCCCGACACGCTAGCTCCCTGCGGACGTCCTCCCTGAGGCTACACCGGTAGTGATCTATTAGGGCCCTGTCGTTCCACCCAGCTCCAGCCGCCAAAGTCCGGAATTCTAGGGCAAAATCTTGCGCACTCCTCATCTCCTGCCTAAGGTGAAACAGTCGTTCACCCGCTGCTCTTCCTTCCGGGGGATGATCGAAGACAGCCCTGAAACGGCGGGTGAACTCAGGGTAGTTGTTTCATGCGGAATCGGGTCCATTCCACACAGTGTTGGCCCACTCCAATGCTCGGCCCGTCAAGCAGGAGATGAGGAGGCTCACGCTCTCCTCCCCTGAGGGAGTCGGCCTCACGGTCGCCAGGTATAATTCAAGTTGTAATAGGAATCCCTGGCACCTTGCCGCTGCTCTATCATACTTCCTTGGAGGCGTAAGACGTAGTGCCCGAGATCCAGACGGGGAAGGGAGTGGAGGAGGTGAGCTCGTCGGGTGAACTGGAGGTGAAGGGAGGAGACCACTCCTCTCCCATCGATCCATTCTCTCCATCATCTGGTCCATGGCTGACCCAATCCAATGGAGAACGGTGGTGTGATGGAAGACCCGTTCCTCCATCGATGGTAGAGGGGTGGTGGCTACTTCTGCTGACTCCATTTCTATGGTGCGGGCTTCTGTAACACGTTGGGCTTTTGGGTGTGGAGTCAGGCGCAGGAAGCAGGAAAATGTTTGGTACAATATGTAATTTAATAAGTACTGAAAACCGAGGAAATATGTCCAAACACAACAGGGCGAAACAATAACCCCGAAGTCCAAAATACATGTACCACAAAACATACAAAGTCACGACACGTAACAAGCCCACACACAGAACAGGTGGAGAGGCGGGCTTAAATAATAAAACTAATTACTAATGGGAAACAGGTGTAACTCATAAAGACGTAACTAACAGAAAAACGAAAAAGGGATCGATGGCAGCTAGTAGGCCGTGACGACGACCGCCGAGCGCCACCCGAACAGGGAGAGGAACCGCCCTCGGCAGTAGTCGTGACATTGCCATCCAATGCCAGCGCAAAATCAAATATTTGTAAAGATTGTACAGAAAGGCCAAAGACTGTAATACCAGGAGGGGGAACAGGAGAACGGGCGGCAGGTGGCCTAGTGGCTAAGAGCGTTGTGCCAGTAACTGAAAGGTTGCTGGCCCAACCGAGCCAGCAAGGTGGTAAAAATCTGCCGTTCTTCCCATGGGCAAGGCAGTTAGCCTCTATGGGATTGATGTCCCCCCGTGGGACGTTGAGCTAACGTGTGCTGATGGGATTAGCATGATGTTGTAAATAACAAGAACATTTCATAGGACATAGACATGTCTTATATGTGCAGAAAGCTTAAATTATTGTTAATCTAACTGCACTGTCCAATTTACAGTAGCTATTATAGTGAAAAAGATCATGCTATTGTTTGAGGAGAGTACACAACAACAAAAAACTTTTATCATGGCAACTGGTTTGATACATTCTCCTCTGCAGGTAAATAATGACCTTACATTCAGTAATCGTGCTCTGATTTGTCATCCTGACGGTCCCAGAGATAAAATGTAGCATAGTTTTTTTTGATAAAATCAATTTTTTTATTCAAATGTAGGAGCTGGGTTCTACACTTTGAACCACTGCTGTGTCCACATGCTGATGCAAGGTGTAAACATGGCTATATAGAGAGAGAGAGACGCATGGTGGGGATGAGAGAGACAGAACCCTATGGAGTGTGTGTGTGTGTGTGTGCCACTGCAGAGATACTGTTTGTGGAAGTAAATCAGATCCCTGAGGCTCCCCAGTCCTATCGTGCCGCATTTGTCACTGCCACCAGGGAGACATACCCCACCTCCCCCCTCCACTACCCCCCTTCTCTGCCTCAGCACAGAAAACAAAGGAGGTTCCCCCTCCCCCACTCTCCCCTGCTTCTCCTGGTTCCCTAAAACCCTTTCCTTAATTATTGGTTATGTTTCTCCCCTGTCTCTAGAACATGGGGTTAGTCTCAGTCTTACCCAGCACTCATTACCATGCCCAACTCTGTCTGTTCTAAGCCCAGCTGGCTGTCGATCACCCACTGCTCCATTTTCCCCTCCAAACAGACATTGTGGCTGAGAGACAGAGGAGTGCCAGACAGACAGTTGCATTGTGGCTGAGAGACAGAGTGCCAGCCAGCCAGTTGCATTGTGGCTGAGAGACCGAGGAGAGAGAGACAGACAGTAGGGGAGGCATTGATGCATTTGTGTATTATTTGTTTATTTGGATCCCCATTAGCTTTTGCAGAAGCAGCAGCTACACTTCCTGGGTTCCACAAAAAACACAAAACATGATAACTAACAAAACACTGATACACTGATGGACAAGGACAGTCACACACATTAAAATACAACGATATACAAACAATACAGCAGATATATGATGTTTGTTAGAATGTGTCTGTGTGGATGTGTGTTTCCCTCACAGTCCCCGCCATTCCATTCGTTTTTTTTGTCCGTTTTTTTAAAAGGTAATTTAGCTGTTAATTGAAGATGGAAGGGAGTTTCATGCACTCATGTCTCTGTATAAAACTCTGCGTTGCCGTGAATTTGTTTTGTACATGGAGACTGTGAAGAGACCCCTGGTGGCATGTCTTGTGGAGTATGTATGGGTGTCTGAGCTGAATGTTATTTGATTATGCAGACAATCTGGAATTTTCATTACAGTAATATTTCTCATAAAAACTAGAATGGAAGCAGTTAATCTCTCATCAACCCTCAACCAGGAAAGACTAGTGTGCATGTTGCTGATGTTAGTTCTGTATGTGCAGTTAAGGGAAAGGGGTGCTGCTCTGTTTTGAGCCAGCTGCAGCTTTGCTAGGTCTTTGCTGCACACAACCATATTACCAGACATTAATCAAGATGGGACAAGATCAGAGTCTTAACAACTAGTACAGTTGATCTTTGTGTCAAAAACACAGAACATCGTTTTATAACAGACATACGCCTCCCCAACTTTGTCAATATGACCTGACCATGATAACTGACCATCTGATGTTAATCCTGGGAGTTTAGCTTCCTCAACTACCTCAATGGTCACACCCTTTATATAAAACTCCAGATGAGGTTAAAAAGGCTGCATTTATTGTAGCTGTGAACAAGTCTACCTAAATTATTCCAGCATATAGATTGCGCTACGCACAACACCCTCGACCACTGCTACTCTTAACTTCCGCGATGCATACAAAGCCCTCCCCCGCCCTCCCTTCGGCAAATCTGACCACGACGCCATCTTGCTCCTTCCGTCTTATAGGCAAAAACTCAAACAGGATGTACCAGTGACGAGAACCATTCAATGCTGTTCCGACCAATCGGAAGCCACTCTTCAAGATTTTTTTGATCACGCGGACTGGAATATGTTCCGATCAGCCTCAGAGAACAACATCGACCTATACGCTGACTCGGTGAGTGCATTCATAAAGAAGTGCATTGGAGATGTTGTACCCACTGTGACTATTAAAACCTAACCTAACCAGAACCATGGATGGATGGTGGCATTCGCGCAAAACTTGAAGGTGCGATCCACCGCATTTAACCATGGAAAGAGGTCTGGGAATGTATGAATATAAACAGTGTAGCTATTTCCTCCGCAAGGCAATCAAACAAGCAAAATGCCAGTACAGGGACGAAGTGGAGTCGCAATTCAACGACCCAGACAGGAGACGTATGTGGCAGGGTCTACAGGAAATCACGGACTACAAAAAGAAATCCAGCCACGTCACGGACACTGACGTAATGTTTCCAGACAAACTAAACACCTTCTTTGCCCGCTTTGAGGATAGTACAGTGCCACTGTCGCGGCCCGCTAACAAGGACTGCACCCCACCCCCCCCCCCTTCTCCGTGGTTGACGTGAGTAAAACATTTAAACATGTTAACCCTCGTAAGGCTGCTGGCCCAGACGGCATCCCTAATCGCGTCCTCAAAGCATGCGCAGACCAGCTGGCTGGTGTGTTTACGGACATATTCAATCGCTCCCTATCCCAGTCTGTTGTCCCCACATGCTTCAAGATGGCTACCATTGTTCCTGTACCCAAGAAGGAAAAGATAACTGAACTATGACTACCACCCCGTAGCACTCGTAGCACTCAGAAACCCAGCCTAAAACCCCAAACAGCAAGCAATGCAGGTGTAGAAGCATGGTGGCTAGGAAAAACTCCCTAGAAAGGCCAGAACCTACGAAGAAACCTAGAGAGGCTATGAGTGGGCAGTCCTCTTCTGGCTGTGCCTGGTGGAGATTATAACAGAACATGGCCAAGATGTTAAAATGTTCATAGATGACCAGCAGGGTCAGATAATAATACTCTGAGTGGTTGTAGAGGGTGCAACAAGTCAGCACCTCAGGAGTAAATGTCAGTTGGCTTTTCATATCCGATCATTCAGTTTCTCTACCGCACCTGCTGTCTCTAGAGAGTTGAAAATAGCAGGTCTGGGACAAGGTAGCACGTCCGGTGAACAGGTCAGGGTTCCATAGCCACAGGCAGAACAGTTGAAACTGGAGCAGCAGCACGACCAAGTGGACTGGGGACAGCAAGGAGTCATCAGGCCAGGTAGTTCTGAGGCATGGTCCTAGGGCTCAGGTCCTCCAAGAGAAAGAAAGAAAGAAAGAAAGAAAGAAAGAAAGAAAGAAAGAAAGAAAGAAAGAAAGAAAGAAAGAAAGAAAGAAAGAAAGAAAGAAAGAAAGAAAGAGAAATAAGACAGGAGAAATAGTCCAGATATAACAGACAGCCCCCACACCACTAGATGTGACAAAAAAAGATCTTTATACTTTTGTGTAATCACTTTTCAATGGCATCATTGAAGGTCAAGTGCTTTTGCAAAAGCATCTTAATTATTAAAGATGTAGTTTTAAGTATAACTGACTTGTGTGTGAAGTTTGTAACTCTTCTCATTTGGTAATGCAGAAATTAGCCACCACACCTCCCTGGTCTTCGTGGTTCAATCTGTGTTTGAAATTCACTGTTTGACTGAGAGACCTTACAGATAACTGTATGTGTGGGGTACAGATATGTGGTAGTAATTAAAAAATAATGTTAAAAACTATTATTGCACACAGAGTGAGTCCATGCAACGTCTTATTTGACTTGTTAAGCAAATATTAACTCCTGAGCTTATTTAGGCTTGCCTTAACAAAGGTGTTGAATACTTATTGACTCAAGACATTCAAGCTTTTTGTTTTCAATAAAATTGTAAACATTTCTAAAAACATAGTTCCACTTTGACATTATGGGATATTGTGTGTAGGCCAGTGACACAAAATGTAAATTCAGGCTGTAACACAACAAAATGTGGAAAAAGTAAATGGGTGTGATACTTTCTAAAGGAACTTTATACACAGTTGAAGTGGGAACTTTACATACACCTAGGTTGGAGTCATTAAAACTAATTTTTCAACCACTCCATGAATGTCTTCTTAACAAACTATAGTTTTGGCAAGTCGGTTAAGTCGGTGCAAGACTCAAGTAATTTTTCCAAACAATTGTTTACAGACAGATTATTTCACTGTATCAGAATTCCAGTGGGTCAGAAGTTTACATACACTAAGTTGATTGTGCCTTTAAACAGCTTGGAAAATTCCAGAAAATTATGTCATGGCTTTAGAAGCTTCTGATAGGCTAATTGACATAATTTGAGTCAGTTGGAGGTGTACCTGTGGATGCATTTCAAGGCCTACCTTCAGTGCCTCTTTGCTTGACATCATGGAAAAATCAAAAGAAATAAACCAAGACCTCAGAAAAAATGTGTAGACCTCCACAAGTCTGGTTCACCCTTGGGAGCAATGTCCAAATGCCTGAAGGTACAAACAATAGTACGCAAGTATAAACACCAAGGGACCATGCAGCCATCATACTGCTCAGGATGGATCCAAGTTAAACAATTTATAGGCAATGCTACCAAATACTAATTGAGTGCATGTAAACTTCTGACGCACTGGGAATGTGATGAAAGAAATAAAAGCTGAAATAAATCATTCTCTCTACTATTATTCTGACATTTCACATTCTTAAAATAAAGTGGTGATCATAACTGACCTAAGACAGGGATTTTTTACTAGGATAGAATGTCAGGAATTGTGAAAAACTGAGTTTAAAAGTATTTGGCTAAGGTGTATGTAAACTTCCGACTTAAACTGTATATATATATATTTCAGATTCTTCAAAGTAGCCACCCTTTGCCTTAATGACAGCTTTGCACATCTTGTCATTCTCTCAACCAGCTTCACATGGAATGCTTTTCTAACAGTGTAGAAGGAGTTCCCACATATGCTGAGCACTTGCTGGCTGCTTTTCCTTCACTCTGCAGTACAACTCATCCAAACTATCTCAATTGGGTTGGGGTCAGGTGATTGTGGAGGCCAGGTCATCTGATGCAGCACTCCATCATGCTCCTTCTTGGTCAAATAACCCTTACACAGCCTGGAGGTGTGGCGGATCATTGTTCTGTTGAAAAACAAATGATAGACCCACTAGGCGCAAACCAGATGGGATGGCGTATTGCTGCAGAATGCTGTGGAGGCCATGCTGGTTAAGTGTGCCTTGAATTCTAAAATAAATCACAGACAGCGTCACCAGCAAAACACCCCCACACAATCACACCTCCTCCTCCATGCTTCACGGTGGGAACCACACATGCCGAGATAATTTGTTCACCTTCTCTGCGTCTCACAAAGACACAGCGGTCGGACCCAAAAATCGCAAATTTGGACTCATCAGACCAAAGGACAGATTTCCACCAGTCTAATGTCCATTGCTCATGTTTCTTGGCCCAAGCAAGGCTCTTCTTCTTATTCGTGTCCTTTAGTAGTGGTTTCTTTGCAGCAATTCGACCATGAAGGCCTGATTCACGCAGTCTCCTCTGAACAGTTGATGTTGAGATGTGTCTGTTACTTGAACTCTGTGAGGCATTTATTTGTGCTGCAATTTCTGAGGCTGGTGAATCTAATGAACTTATCCTCCGCAGCAGAGGTGACTGGGTCTTCCTTTCCTGTGGCAGTCCTCATGAGAGCCAGATTCATCCTAGCGCTTGATGGTTTTTGTGACTAAACTTGAAGAAACTTTCAAAGTTCTTGACATTTTCCGTGTTGACTGATCTTCATGTCTTAAAGTAGTGATGGACTGTGGTTTATCTTTAATTATTTGAGCTGTTCTTGCCATAATATGGATTTGGTCTTTTACCAAATAGGGCTATCTTCTGTGTACCCACCCTACCTTGTCAAAACACAACTGATTGGCTCAAACGCATTAAGGAAAGAAATTGAACAAATTAACTTTTAACAAGGCACACCTGTTAATTGAAATGCATTTCAGGTGACTACCTCATGAAGCTGGTTGAGAAATGCCAAGAGTGTGCAAAGCTGTCATCAAGGCAAAGGGTGGCTACTTTAAAGAATCTCATATATAAAATATATCTTGATTTGTTAAACACTTTTTTGGTAACTACATGATTCCATATTTGTTATTTCATAGGTTTGATGTCTTCACTATTATTCTACAATGTAGAAAATAGTAGAAATAAAGAATAACCCTTGAATGAGTAGGTGTGTTCAAACTTTTGACTGGTACTGAACATCATTTCTATTGGACTGAGGCATTCGACCACAGTGTCAGTAGGCAGTTGGTTTCTAATGAAGACCATGATCTTAATTCTGGAGGAAATGTGGAGGTCATCCATAAATACTACTTCAACTGCAGGTGTGATTTTTTTGAGAGGGTGGGACAACTGTTACGTTGGTGAAATGTATACGCTTTGTTGTCAGGATTAGTTTACTCTTCAAGGATATCCATACAAGATGCATCTTCGACTACCTTCAGAGGTGGTCAGGAAGATCTAATCACAATCAGATCGCAAGGCGTCTTTTGATTGTCTACACCTGTCAACAAATGTGGAAGGAATCAGAATTTGGGCAAAATCAGGACAGCAGACACTTGTTAGAATCAGGTTTAAACTGGGCTTTTGTGTAGCCCAGTGGAATGCAGCAGCCCCCTTGGTTATCCACAGCCAAATAACCAAAGAGAGGAGCCCTTATCAGCCATGGGAATGAGGGGGAATTAATTAACACAGACAGATGATGATGAAGCAGGGAGAGGGGAGCATTACTCATACACAGCCATGCAGTGATCATGTTGGTTATAAGGAAGAGAGACAGAGAGATAGACAGAGAGTTAGAGACAGAGATAGAGACAGAAAGAGAGAAAGAGAGAGAGAGAGAGAGAACCAGAGACAGAGAGAGAAACAGAGGCATTCTAGGGCATTCTATGCCATCAAAAGGCACATAAAATTTGACATACCAATTAGGATCTGGCAAAAAATACTTGAATCAGTTATAGAACCCATTGCCCTTTATTCAATTCAATTCAAGGGGCTTTATTGGCATGGGAAACATATGTTAACATTGGCAAAGCAAGTGAAGTCGATAATATACAAAAGTGAAATAAACAATAAAAATGAACAGTGAACATTACACTCACAGAAGTTTCAAAAGAATAAAGACATTACAAATGTCACATTATGTATATATACAGTGTTGTAACAATGTGCAAATGGTTAAAGTACAAAAGGGAAAATAAATAAGCATAAATATGGGTATTTACAATGGTGTCCGGTCTTCACTGGTTGCCCGTTTCTTGTGGCAACAGGTCACAAATCTTGCTGCTGTGATGGCACACTGTGGTATTTCACCCAGTAGATATGGGAGTTAATCAAAATTGGGTTAGTTTTCGAATTCTTTGTGGATCTGTGTAATCTGAGGGAAATATGTGTCTCTAATATGGTCATACACTTGGCAGGAGGTTAGGAAGTGAAGCTCAGTTTCCACCTCATTTTGTGGGCAGTGTCCACATAGCCTGTCTTCTCTTGAGAGCCATGTCTGCCTACGGCGGCCATTCTTAATAGCAAGGCTATGCTCACTGAGTCTGTACATAGTCAAAGCGTTCCTTAAGTTTGGGTCAGGTATTCTGCCACTGTGTACTCTCTGTTTAGGGCCAAATAGCATTCTAGTTTGCTCTGTTTTTTTGTAAATGATTTCCAATGTGTCAAGTATTTATCTTTTTGGTTTCTCATGATTTGGTTGGGTCTAATTGTGTTGCAGTCCTGGGGCTCTGTGGGGTGTGCTTGTGTTTGTGAATAGATCCCCAGGACAAGCTTGCTTAGGGGACTCTTCTCCAGGTTCATCTCTCTGTAGAGGATGGCTTTGTTATGGAAGGTTTGGGGATCGCTTCCTTTTAGGTGGTTGTAGAATTTAAAGGCTCTTTTCTAGATTTTGATAAATAGCAGGTATCGGCCTAATTCTGCTCTGCATGCATTGTTTGGTGTTCTATGTTGTACAAAGAGGATATTTTTGCAGTTTTCTTAATGCAGAGTCTCAATTAGGCGTTTGTCCCATTTTGTGAATTCTTGGTTGGTGAGCGGACCCCAGACCTCACAACCATAAAGGGCAATGGGTTCTATAACTGATTCAAGTATTCTTAGCCAGAACCTAATTGGTATGTAGAATTTTATGTTCCTTTTGATGGCATAGAATGCCCTTCTTGCCTTGTCTCTCAGATCGTTCACAGCTTTGTGGAAGTTACCTGTGGCGCTGATGTTTAGGCCAAGGTATGTATAGTTTTTTGTGTACTCTAGGGCAACGGTGTCTATGTGGAATTTGTATTTGTGGTCCTGACGACTGGACCTTTTTTGGAACTACCATTATTTTGGTCTTATTGAGATTTACTGTCAGGGCCCAGGTCTGGCAGAATCTGTGCAGAAGATCTAGGTGCTGCTGTAGGTCCTCCATGGTTGGTGACAGAAGCACCAGATCATCAGCAAACAGTAGACATTTGACTTCAAATTCTATTAGGGTAAGGCCTCAAATCAAATGTATTTTTTATAGGCCTTCTTACATCAGCTGATATCTCAAAGTGCTGTACAGAAACCCAAGTACTTCGAAGCATGTCAACCAATGTTTAAAATCAATTTTTATGCCATTTTTCTAGTAAAAAAGCGATAATATTCCGACCGGGAGCGGTGGTTTTCATTCAAAGATAAAACATGGAGTCCCCTCGTGCACGCGCCTGAGTCTCACAGTACTGTGAGCAGCCACTATCCAAACGCGCTACTTTTTTCAGCCAGAGCCTGCAAAGCCACGATTCAGCTTTTTGCCGCCTTCTGAGAGCCCATGGGAGCCGTAGGAAGTGTCACGTAACAGCAGAGATCCCCTGTAATGGATAGAGATAATCAAGAAGGCCAAGAAATTGTCAGACAGGGCACTTCCTGCATGGAATCTTCTCAGGTTTTGGCCTGCCAAATGAGTTCTGTTATAGTCACAGACACCATTCAAACAGTTTTAGAAACTTTGGAGTGTTTTCTATCCAAAGCTAATAATTATATGCATATTCTAGTTTCTGGGCAGGAGTAATAATCAGATTAAATCGGGTACGTTTTTTATCCGGCCGTGAAAATACTGCCCCCTAGCCATAACAGGTTAAACTCGGACAAAACAGAGATGCTTGTTCTAGGTCCCAAGAAACAAAGAGATCTTCTGTTGAATCTGACAATTAATCTGGATGGTTGTACAGTCGTCTCAAATAAAACTGTGAAGGACCTCGGCGTTACTCTGGACCCTGATCTCTCTTTTGAAGAACATATCAAGACTGTTTCAAGGACAGCTTTTTTCCATCTACGCAACATTGCAAAAATCCGAAACTTTCTGTCCAAAAATGATGCAGAAAAATGTATCCATGCTTTTGTTACTTCTAGGCTGGACTACTGCAATGCTCTACTTTCCGGCTACCCAGATAAAGCACCATCCGATGATACCCCTGGACAGGGCCAAACAGGCAGGATATAACCCCTCCCGCTTTGCCAAAGCACAGCCTCCACACCACTAGAGGGATATCTTCAACCACCAACTTACCATCCTGAGACAATGCCGAGTAAAGCCCACAAAGATCTCCGCCACGGCACAACCCAAGGGAGGGACGCAAACCCAGACAGGAAGATCAGGTCAGTGACTCAACCCACTCAAGTGACGCACCCCTCCTAGGGACGGCATGGAAGAGCACCAGTAAGCCAGTGACTCAGCCCCTGTAATAGGGTTTGAGGCAGAGAATCCCAGTGGAGAGAGGGGAACCGGCCAGGCAGAGACAGCAAGGGCGGTTCGTTGCTCCAGAGCCTTTCCGTTCACCTTCACACTCCTGGGCCAGACTACACTCAATCATAGGACCTACTGAAGAGATGAGTCTTCAGTAAAGACTTAAGGGTTGAGACCGAGTCTGCGTCTCTCACATGGGTAGGCAGACCATTCCATAAAAATTGAGCTCTATAGGAGAAAGCCCTGCCTCCAGCTGTTTGCTTAGAAATTCTAGGGACAATTAGGAGGCCTGCGTCTTGTGACCATAGCGTACGTGTAGGTATGTACGGCAGGACCAAATCGGAAAGATAGGTAGGAGCAAGCCCATGTAATGCTTTGCAGGTTAGCAGTAAAACCTTGAAATCAGCCCTTGCCTTAACAGGAAGCCAGTGTAGGGAGGCTAGCACTGGAATAATATGATCACATTTTTTGGTTCTAGTCAGGATTCTAGCAGCCGTATTTAGCACTAACTGAAGTTTATTTAATGCTTTATCTGGGTAGCCGGAAAGTAGAGCATTGCAGTAGTCCAACCTAGAAGTAACAAAAGCATGGATTAATTTTTCTTCATCATTTTCAAGATTAATTGTCAGATTCAACAGAAGATCTCTTTGTTTCTTGGGACCTAGAACAAGCATCTCTGTTTTGTCCGAGTTTAAAAGTAGAACGTTTGCAGCCATCCACTTCCTCATGTCTGAAACACAGGCTTCTAGCGAGGGCAATTTTGGGGCTTCACCATGTTTAATTGAAATGTACAGCTGTGTGTCATCCGCATAGCAGTGAAATTTAACAGTATGTTTTCAAATGACATCCCTAAGAGGTAAATATATATTGTGAAAACAATAGTGGTCCTAAAACTGAACCTTGAGGAACACCAACATTTTCAGATGATTTGTCAGAGGACAAACCATTCACAGAGACAAACTATTATCTTTCCGACTGATAAGATCTAAACAAGGCCAGAACTTGTCCACGTAGACCAATTTGAATTTCCAATCTCTCCAAAAGAATGTGGTGATCGATGGTATCAAAAGCAACACTAAGGTCTAGGAGCACGAGGACAGATGCAGAGCCTCGGTCTGACGCCATTAAAAGGTAATTTACCACCTTCACAAGTGCAGTCTCAGTGCTATGATGGGGTCTAAAACCAGACTGAAGCGTTTCATATACATTGTTTGTCTTCAAGAAGGCAGTGAGTTGCTGAGCAACAGCTTTTTCTAAAATTTTGAGAGGAATGGAAGATTCGATATAGGCCGATAGTTTTTTATATTTTCTGGGTCAAGGTTTGGCCTGGGTCAAGGCTTTATTACTGCCACTTTTAGTGAGTTTGGTACACATCCGGTGGATAGAGAGCCATTTATTATGTTCAACATAGGAGGGCCAAGCAAAGGAAGCAGCTCTTTCAGTAGTTTAGTTGGAATAGGGTCCAGTATGCAGCTTGAAGGTTTAACCTGTTAGGGCTAGGGGGCAGCATTTGCACGTCTGGATAAAAAAAATGTACCCGATTTAATCTGGTTACTAATCCTACCCAGTAACTAGAATATGCATATACTTATTATATATGGATAGAAAACACTCTAAAGTTTCTAAAACTGTTTGAATGGTGTCTGTGAGTATAACAGAACTCATTTGGCAGGCAAAACCCTGAGACATTTTCTGACAGGAAGTGGATACCTGATGTGTTGTATTGACTTTAAACCTATCCCATTGAAAAACACAGGGGTTTAGGAATATTTTGGCACTTCCTATTGCTTCCACTAGATGTCACCAGCCTTTACAAAGTGTTTTGAGTCTTCTGGAGGGAGATCTGACCGAACAAGAGCCATGGAACGATGATGTCCCATTAGACACCTGGCGCGCGAGTTCATGTTGGGTACCCTCGTTCCAATACGTTATAAAAGAGTATGCATTCGTCCACCTTGAATATTATTCATGTTCTGGTTAAAAAAGGCCCTAATGATTTATGCTATACAACGTTTGACATGTTTGAACGAACGGAAATATATATTTTCCCCTCGTTCATGACGAGAAGTCCGGCTGGCTTAGATCATGTGCGAACAAGACGGAGATTTTTGGACATAAATGATGAGCTTTTTTGAACAACACTACATTCGTTATGGACCTGTGATACCTGGAAGTGACATCTGATGAAGAGAATCAAAGGTAATGGATTATTTACATAGTATTTTCGATTTTAGATCTCCCCAACATGACGTCTAGTCTGTATCGCAACGCGTATTTTTCTGGGCGCAGTGCTCAGATTATTGCAAAGTGTGATTTCCCAGTAAGGTTATTTTTAAATCTGGCAAGTTGATTGCGTTCAAGAGATGTAAATCTATAATTCTTTAAATGACAATATAATATTTTACCAATGTTTTCTAATTTTAATTATTTTATTTGTGACGCTGACTTGACTGCCGGTTATTGGAGGGAAACGATTTCCTCAACATCAATGCCATAGTAAAACGCTGTTTTTGGATATAAATATGAACTTGATAGAACTAAAAATGCATGCATTGTCTAACATAATGTCCTAGGAGTGTCATCTGATGGAGATTGTAAAAGGTTAGTGCATCATTTTAGCTGGTTTTATGGTTTTGGTGACCCTGTCTTTGACTTGACAAAACATTACACACAACTCTTGTAAATGTACTGTCCTAACATACTCTAAATTTATGCTTTCGCCGTAAAACCTTTTTGAAATCGTAAAACGTGGTTAGATTAAGGAGATGTTTATCTTTCAAATGGTGTAAAATAGTTGTATTTTTGAAAAATTTGAATTTTGACATTTATTTGGATTCAAATTTGCCGCTCTTGAAATGCACCTGCTGTTGATGGAGTGCACCACGGGTGGCACGCTAGCGTCCCACCTAGCCCATAGAGGTTAAAGGCCATGATTATTTTCATCATTGTGTAAAGAGATATAGTACTAAAACACTTTAGTGTCTCCCTTGATCCTAGGTCCTGGCAGAGTTGTGCAGACTCAGGAAAACGGAGCTTTGGAGGAATACACAGATTTAACTTCTCTTGGGCAGGTGGGACGCTAGCCCACCCACGGTTCACACTATTCAACAGCCAGTGAAAAACCAGAGCGCGAAATTCAAAACAACAAAATGTCATAATTCAAAGTTCTCAAACATACGACTATTTTACACCATTCTAAAGGTACACTTCTCCTTAATGTAACCACATTGTCCGATTTCAAAAAGGCTTTACGGCGAAAGCATAAAGTTAGATTATGTTAGGACAGGTACAACACAAGAAAAACCACACAGCCATTTTCCAAGCAGAAGAGGGGTCACAAATACCAGAAATTCTGCTAAAATTAAGCACTAACCTTTGACGATCTTCATCAGATGACACTCCTAGGACTCAATGTTAGACAATACATGTATGTTTTGTTTGAAAAAGTTCATATTTATATCCAAAAACAGCATTTTACATTGGCGCATGATGTTCAGAATTTTTTTTTGCCTCCAATACTGCCGGTGAATCAGCACAACAATTTACAAAAATACTCATCATAAACGTTGATAAAATATTAAACTGTTATTCAAAGAATTATAGATAGCCATCTCCTTTATGCAACCGCTGTGACAGATTTCTAAAAAGCTTCACGGGAAAAGCACACTTTGCAATAATCTGAGTACGGCACTCAGAAACATACACCAGGCAATACAGATACCCACCATTTTGGAGTCATCTAAAATCATAAATAGCATTATAAATATTCACTTACCTTTGATGATCTTCATCAGAAGGCACTTCCAGGAATCCCAGGTCCACAATAAATGTTATTTTGTTCGATAAAGTCCATAATTTATGTCCAAATACCTCCTTGTTGTTAGCGCATTCAGCAAGCGATGAAAAGTTGAAAAAAAGTTATATTTACGTTTGTTGAAACATGTCAAACGTTGTATAGCATCAATCTTTAGGGCCTTTTTAACCTCTCTAGGCTAGGCGGGACGAATTCGTCCCACCTACGTAACAGCCACTGCTATCCTGTGGCGCGATTTTCAAAACCTTAAAAATCCTATTACTTCAATTTCTCAAACATATGACTATTTTACAGCCATTTAAAGACAAGACTCTCGTTAATCTAACCACACTGTCCGATTTCAAAAAGGCTTTACAACGAAAGCAAAACATTAGATTATGTCAGCAGAGTACCAAGCCAGAAATAATCAGACACCCATTTTTCAAGCCAGCATATAATGTCACCAAAACCCAGAAGACAGCTAAATGCAGCACTCACTTTTGATGATCTTCATCAGATGACAACCCTAGGACATTATGTTATACAATACATGCACGTTTTGTTCAATCAAGTTCATATTTATATCAAAAACCAGCTTTTTACATTAGCATGTGACGTTCAGAACTAGCATACCCCCCGCAAACTTCCGGGAATTCGCTAACATTTTACTAAATTACTCACGATAAACGTTCACAAAAAGCATAACAATTATTTTAAGAATTATAGATACAGACCTCCTCTATGCACTCGATATGTCCGATTTTAAAATAGCTTTTGGTGAAAGCACATTTTGCAATATTCTAAGTACATAGCCCAGGCATCACGGGCTCGCTATTTAGACACCCGGCAAGTTTAGCACTCACCATAATCATATTTACTATTATAAAAGTTTGATTACCTTTTGTTGTCTTCGTCAGAATACACACCCAGGACTGCTACTTCAATAACAAATGTTGGTTTGGTCCAAAATAATCCATCGTTATATCCGAATAGCGGCGTTTTGTTCGATGCGTTCCAGACACTATCCGAAATAGTAAAGAAGTGTCGCGCGCATGGCGCAATTCGTGACAATAAAATTCGAAGTATTCCATTACCGTACTTCGAAGCATGTCAACCGCTGTTTAAAATCAATTTTTACGACATTTTTCTCGTAGAAAGCGATAATATTCCGACAGGGAATCTCCTTTTCGGCAAACAGAGGAAAAAAATCCCAAAGGCGGGGCGGTCGGGGTCACGCGCATAAGCCAGTGTCCCTTGATCGGCCACTTGAGAAAGGCGATAATGTGCTTCAGCCTGGGGCTGGAATGACGACATTCTGTTTTTTCCCGGGCTCTGAGCGCCTATGGACGACGTGGGAAGTGTCACGTTAGAGCAGAGATCCTTAGTAAATGATAGAGATGGAAAAGAAGTTCAACAAATGGTCAGACAGGCCACTTCCTGTAAAGGAATCTCTCAGGTTTTGACCTGCCATTTGAGTTCTGTTATACTCACAGACACCATTCAAACAGTTTTAGAAAATTTAGGGTGTTTTCTATCCATATGTAATAAGTATATGCATATTCTAGTTACTGGGTAGGAGTGGTAACCAGATTAAATCGGGTATGTTTTTTATCCAGCCGTGTCAATACTGCCCCCTAGCCCTAACAGCTTAACATAAAACTTCAATAATATTCCAACCGGACGATTCCAATGTCTTGAAAAACGTTTTGGAACACAGATACCTCAACACGCCACAAAACTCATGTCATTTTCTGAGTCACCAACTTCCCGGCCTTCTTGTTCGCTCTCTGTTCACTGCAAAAGCCTGAAACTAGGTTCTAAAGACTGTTGACAGCTAGTGGAAGCCTTAGGAAGTGCAAAATGAACCCTAAGTCACTGTGTGTTAGATAGGCAATGACTTGAAAAGACTACAAGAACCAGATTTCCCACTTCCTGGTTGGATTTTTCTCAGGTTTTAGCCTGCCATATGAGTTCTGTTATACTCACAGACATCATTCAAACAGTTTTAGAAACTTCAGAGTGTTTTCTATCCAAATCTACTAATACTATGCATATTCTAGTTCCTGGGCCCGAGTAGAAGGCCGTTTAAATTGGGTACGTTTTTCATCCGGCCGTGAAAATACTGCCCCCTACCCAAGAGAGGTTAAAGAGGAGTCTTTAATTTGCTTTCTAATGATCAGGATCTTTTCCTCGAAAAAGTTCATGAATTTATTACTGCTGAAGTGAAAGCCATCCTCTCTTGGGGAATGCTGCTTTTTAGTTACCTTTGCGACAGTATCAAAAATACATATTCGGGTTGTTCTTATTTTCCTCAATTAAGTTGGAAAAATACGATCATCGAGCAGCAGTGAGGGCTCTTCGATACTGCACGGTGCTGTCTTTCCAAGCTAGTCGGAAGACTTCCAGTTTGGTGTGGCGCCATCTCCGTTCCAATTTTCTGGAAGCTTGCTTCAGAGCTCGTGTATTTTCTGTATACCAGGGAGCTAGTTTCATATGACAAATGTTTTTAGTTTTTAGGGGTGCAACTGCATCTAGGGATTTTTGTCCTCTGACGTCCTTGGGTAGGCGGAGGGAGTCTGGAAGGGCATCAAGGAATCTTTGGGTTGTCTGAGAATTTATAGCACGACTTTTGATGCTTCTTGGTTGGGGTCATTTGTTGCGATTGCAAACGTAATAAAATGGTGGCCCGATAGTCCAGGATTATGAGGAAAAACATTAAGATCCACAACATTTATTCCATGGGACAAAACAAGGTCCAGAGTGTGACTGTGGCAGTGAGTAGGTCCAGAGACATGTTGGACAAAACCCACTAAGTTGGTGATGGCTCCGAAAGCCTTTTGGAGTGGGTCTGTGGACTTTTCCATGAGAATATTAAAGTCACCAAAAATTTGAATATTATCTGCTATGACTACAATGTCTGATAGGAATTCAGTGAACTCAGTGAGGAACGCTGTATATGGCCCAGAAGGCCTGTAAACAGTAGCTATAAAAAGTGATTGAGTAGGCTGCATAGATTTCATGACTAGAAGCTCAAAAGACGAAAACATCGGGGTTTTTTGTCAATTGAAATTTGCTATCGTAAATGTTAGCAACACCTCCGCCTTTGCGGGATGCACGGGGGATTGTGCCCTCGCCAATTCGTTGATTTATATGTTGAAGAGGGTGGGGCTTAAGCTGCATCCCTGTCTCACCCCACGGCCCTGTGGGAAGAAATGTGTGTGTTTTTTGCCTATTTTAACAGCACACTTGTTGTTTGTGTACATGAATTTTATAATGTCGTATGTTTTTCCCCCAACACCACTTTCCATCAATTTGTATAGCAGACCCTCATGCCAAATTGAGTTGAAGGCTTTTTTGAAATCAAAAAAGCATGAGAAGACTTTGCCTTTGCCTTTGTTTTGGTTTGTTTGTTTGTCAATTAGGGCGTGCAGGGTGAATGCATGGTCTGTTGTACGATAATTTGGTAAAAAGCCATTTTGACATTTGCTCAGTACGTTGTTTTCACTGAGGAAATGTACGAGTCTGCTGTTAATGATAATGCAGAGGATTTTCCCAAGGTTGCTGTTGACGCATATCCCACGGTAGTTATTGGGGTCAAATTTGTCTCCACTTTTGTAGATTGGGGTGATCAGTCCTTGGTTTCCAAATATTGGGGAAGATGCCAGAGCTAAGGATGACGTTAAAGAGTTTTAGTATAGCCAATTGGAATTTGTTGTCTGTATATTTGATAATTTCATTGAGGATACCATCAACACCGCATGCCTTTTTGGGTTGGAGGGTTTTTATTTTGTCCTATAGCTCATTCAATGTAATTGGAGAATCCAGTGGGTTCTGGTAGTTATTAATAGTTGATTCTAAGATTTGTATTTGATCATGTATATGTTTTTGCTGTTTGTTCTTTGTTATAGAGCCAAAAAATTGGAAAAGTGGTTTACCGATCCATCTCCATTTTGGATAGATAATTCTTCGTGTTGTTGTTTGTTGTAGTGTTTTCCAATTTTCCCAGAAGTGGTTCAAGTCTATGGATTCTTCAATTACATTGAGCTGATTTCTGATGTTCTGTTCTATCTATCTCAAACAGAGAAATCTATCTGTCTGTCTGTCTGTCTGTCTGTCTGTCTGTCTGTCTGTCTGTCTGTCTGTCTGTCTGTCTGTCTGTCTGTCTGTCTGTCTGTCTGTCTGTCAGTCAGTCAGTCACATGGGGACTCATACCATGACTGACTGACAGATAGACAGACTGAAGTCAGACTGAGACATACAGAGAGACAAACAGATGAGTGGAGGAGAGGAGGAGAGGTGTGTATATGGGTGTGTTGAGGCTCAGCTCCCCCTGTCTGCAGCTCTCCAGTCTCCCACTACCAAAGGTCTCATGAAGAGAGGCAGACGAGGAGAAAAAGAAAGAGAAAGAAAGGGAGACAGGGGGAAAGAGGTAGGTAGGGAGACAGAAAGAAAGACATTTTTGTTTGTGTGTGTGAAAGAGAGAAAGAGAGAGAAGAGAAAGAGACAGAGAGAGAAAGAGACAGAGACAGAGAGAGACAGAGAGAGAGACAGAGAGAGAGACAGAGAGACAGACAGAGAGAGAGACAGAGAGACAGACAGAGAGAGTGACAGAGAGAGAGAGAGAGAGAAAGAGAGAGAGAGAGAGAGAGAGAGAGAGAGAGAAAGTAACAGAGAAAGAGAGAGAGAAAGAGACAGAGAGAAAGACAAAGAGAAAGAGACAAAGAGAGAGAGAAAGAGACAGAGAGAGAGAGGGAGAGAGACAAAGAGAGAGACAAAGACACAAAGAGACAAAGAGAGAGACAGACAGACAGACAGACAGACAGACAGACAGACAGACAGACAGACAGACAGACAGACAGACAGACAGACAGACAGACAGACAGACAGTAGCCAGCTCCAAAATTAGCCACGGAGGTGGTCTCCTAACAACCGTCCCTCCTCCACTCCTCTATCTCTCCCTCCCTCCCTCCCTCCATCCCTTCACAAACACACAAACAAGCATCACTCTGCATTCCTTTATCCATTTCCAGCAATCAGTCATGAGTGAGCTCAGGACAAGGAAAGATCGGAAGGTAGAAAGAGAGGAGAGGAAAGAGAGACAGAGAAAAAGAAAGAGAAGAGCTCTTGTATCCTGATGAGGTTGGTTTGTAGGCTATGGCGGTGTGACCTAGTTAAAGGCTTCTCCAGGCTGTGAGAAGAACCCACAGCACTGGCGCTCTGCTCTGCTATGTCTATCTGTTGTTAAGGACAAGCCCCAGACAGAAGACAGCGTCAATAGATACACATCACAGGCACAGCTCTCTCTCTCTCTCTCCCTTCAACTTTAATCATGAATGAAAAGAACTCACCTGGAGATTAAAAGAGATGAGGCCTTGTCTAAAAACATACACACAAGCACAAAGGCTAAAGAGTGTGTGTGTCTGTGTGCGTTGTTGTATGTGTTTGTGTGTGTGTGTGAATTACACCATAATGTTGCCTAATAATAAAGACGTTTTTAAATGGTACAAATGTATTACCTTTTAATGTGGCATGAACACAACCAGTCATGATATTTTAATCTGATTCTCAAACAAATCACTTCAAAAAGTAGGCTACCTGTGCATGTTCATCCACTCCAAAATAATTCCACCATCAAAACTGCATGTACTCGCGCCATTTGATGAACGGAAACAGACATCAAAAAATGTGATTAGGCCTACATTAATTATGCCTACATTAATTGATGCGTCTTGCTGACAAATTGACCTTTTTCGTTGTCTGAAAAGTCAGGACACTTGAAATGGGGCTGAAACGTTTTCTGAAAAAGGTGGGCAAACGGTGTTTACTTGTGTTAACCTTTCACTAGGCCTACACCACTGCCAGTAGCCTACCCTCTCAGCCGAGGCAATTCTGGTCACATGAACACACACATAATTGGTAGCCTACAGTCAATATAATACATGTTTTACACCCTAGTCCATGAGATGTCCATAATTCATGAGTTAATGCTTGGAGTCTTCACAGATCGTGTGACATAAAACACTACCTTCCTTTCCTTACATTAATGACATTCATGACAGTTTTAGTTGTCATTATTAAGCAATTGCATTTGAATATTGAAGTTAAACCCTGTAGGAATCCTGGATCTGGGAGATCTCAGAAAATGCAGTGTATGTGGTATACTATGCCTACGTAACATGTTATGATGTTTCACCGTGAAAACAGTTCTCATGGGCACACAAATCCAAAATAATGTAGATCAACTGTAGGCCTACTGTCATTAACTCTTACTTGTTGGATGGATTGGATGTGAATTGGTGTCTAGCTGTAGGCTAGTTGTCTAGTGATATTGTCGTCCATCATCAGCTGATCCAGGAAATAAAACATATATTGATAGAAAATAATAAAGCTGAATAAATGGTCTGGTACTGCTGGCCACGGAGAACACCAGTAGGCCTGCTGGCTATGGACGGCACGGAGAACACCAGTAGGCCTGCTGGCTATGGACGGCACGGAGAACACCAGTAGGCCTGCCTGCTGGCTATGGACAGCACGGAGAACACCAGTAGGCCTGCTGGCTATGGACGGCACGGAGAACACCAGTAGGCCTGCCTGCTGGCTATGGACGGCACGGAGAACACCAGTAGGCCTGCTGGCTATGGACGGCACGGAGAACACCAGTAGGCCTGCTGGCTATGGACGGCACGGAGAACACCAGTAGGCCTGCTGGCTATGGACGGCAAGGAGAACAAGGAAAATCTATGCGTAAAGAGGCTCAGCAGAGGCTGAAATTCAGCACTATTGAGTAAACACCACCACCACCACACAGAAATAAACGGTTTAAACCATGACAGAAAGGTTGGGGGTGTTTGTTTAATTGGAAGAATTATATTTTCATACTTACCACTGTAAAACATGTGGACCACTGCATTTTAAACAAATAGGAGAATAGTCATATTTGCATTATTTAGAGACCCCCTCAAAGTTTGACTTTGTTGCACTGAACAAACGCCTCATTCAGGGCAGCTGAGCCCACCTTGGCTCCCCCGGAATTTGCACCATGTTAGTGTGGGTGTGTGTGTATGTGTGCGAGTGTATGTGTGAGTGTGTGTATGTGTGCGAGTGTGTGTGTGTGTGTGTTTGTGTGTGTGTGTGTGTGCGTGTGTGGTTGAGTGTGTATGTGTGCGAGTGTATGTGTGAGTGTGTGTATGTGTGCGAGTGTGTGTGTGTGTGTGTGCGAGTGTGGGTGTGTATGTGTGCGAGTGTGTGTGTGTGTGTGTGTGTGTGTGTGTGTGTGCGTGTGTGGTTGAGTGTGTATGTGTGCGAGTGTATGTGTGAGTGTGTGTATGTGTGCAAGTGTGTGTATGTGTGTGTGTGTGTGTGTGTGTGTGTGTGTGTGTGTGTGTGTGTGTGTGTGTGTGTGTGTGTGTGTGTGTACAGAAACATATCTATGTTATCCCTTCTTGTCCAAGGTGTGCTGCAGGAAGGACACACATGTTCAGGGGTTGTGCATCAATCAGAATGCAATAGGCTTCTATCTCCTGTTTCTTGTTAGGTTCCAACCTCACTTTCCCACAGGCTTTTAGGCTCTCTCTCTCTCTTCCTATTTCCTCTCAATCTCACCACAATTCAACAATGGCTTTAATAGAGAGAGAACCAAAGAGTGATATAAAAAAGGAGTGAGCATAGATATAGACTGGGTTAGAGAACAGATTAGGGATGTAGAGATCTATATAGAATTTTGACGGAAAAGAGGGCCTAGATAATTGTGCTAGATAGAGCGGCAGAGGAAAAGTCCTCCTACTATCTGTATCTTTAACTATAACTCAGAAAGACAGTAGTCAGGTAGATCTTAATAACCAAATCACAGATACTAAATTGAGAATGTGGATTCTCCAATCAGAAATTAAAACAACTGCCTTTCTCTGGGAATGGGAAGGATAATATTGTAATGTCTATCCAGCAAACCAAAAATGGTTCTGTGAAAGTTCCCAAAACATTTGTTAGGTTGGTGGCAAATGTTGTCATAACACAAAAACACGGCAGTATGTTCTAAGAACATTACCGTAAACGTGTTATTACATTCCCTGGCAGCCTAATGAGAACCTTAGGGGTATGTTCTGTGCTAGTTTTTTGAGAAGATGTAAACATAATTTTAGTGAATGTTAGGGGATATATTTTTGGTGATAAAAAACATTCTTTGAATGTTTGTGGGACGTTAACTTTCTAATGTTAGCTCAAACCCTACCTAGAACCTAATGGGAATGTTTCCGGTTTGCGGGGCTGTTTGTTTTTATCAATGCACATAAACTCAGCAAAAAAATAAACGTCCTCTCACTGTCAACTGCGTTAATTTTAAGCCAACTTAACATGTGTAAATATTTGTATGAACATAACAAGATTCAACAACTGAGACATAAACTGAACAAGTTCCACAGGCATGTGACTAACAGAAATTGAATAATGTGTCCCTGAACAAAGGGGGGGGGGGTGAAAATCAAAAGTAACAGTCAGTATCTGGTGTGGCCACCAGCTGCATTAAGTTCTGCAGTGCATCTCCTCCTCATGGACTGCACCAGATTTGCCATTTCTTGCTGTGAGATGTTACCACACTCTTCCGCCAAGGCACCTGCAAGTTCCCTGACATTTCTGGGGGGGAATGGCCCTATCCCTCACCCTCCGATCCAACAGGTCCCAGATGTGCTCAATGGGATTGAGATCCGGGCTCTTCGCTGGCCATGGTAGAACACTGACATTCCTGTCTTGCAGGAAATCAGGCACAGAACGAACAGTATGGCTGGTGGCATTGTCATGCTGGAGGGTCATGCCAGGATGAAACTGCAGGAAGGGTACCACATGAGGAATATGTCTTCCCTGTAACGCACAGCGTTGAGATTGCCTGCAATGACAGCAAGCTCAGTCCGATGATGCTGTGACACATTGCCCCAGACCATGACGGACCCTCCACCTCCAAATCGATCCCGCTCCAGAGTACAGGCCTCGGTGTAAGGCTCATTTCTTTGACGATAAACGCGAATCCGACAATCACCCCTGGTGAGACAAAACCGCAACTCGTCAGTGAAGAGCACTTTTTGCCAGTCCTGTCTGGTCCAGCGATGGTGGATTTGTGCCCTGTGACAAACCTCTTCAAGATTAGGAGAATTTGTCACAAATTAAGCGGGAAACCGTCACCAAATTCACCCCAGAATGAGAGCTCTTTCGAACAGGACAGTACCTGTGTGTTTGCTTTGTGATCTGTAGTTCTGATCGGGGTGGCCATTTTAGTGAGAGGGCAGGCCTACTGGTGTTCTGAGGGGTGTGTGCTCAGTCCCCTCCTGTACTCCGTGCCATTTATAACTTGACCCCCTTCTTTGCCACAGCCCATAGGCGACATTGTTGCCGATGATGCCTTACAACATGCCTACAAGCCCTCAGTCTAGCCTCTCACAGCCTATTGCGGACAATCTGAGCACTGATGGAGGGATTGTGCGTTCCTGGTGTAACTCGGGCAGTTGTTGTTGCCATCCTGTACCTGTCCCGCAGGTGTGATGTTCGGATTTACCGATCCTGTGCAGGTGTTGTTACACAAGGTCTGCCACTGCGAGGACGATCAGCTGTCCGTCCTGTCTCCCTGTAGTGCTGTCTTAGGCGTCTCACAGTACGGACATTGCAATTTATTGCCCTGGCCACATCTGCAGTCCTCATGCCTCCTTGCTGCATGCCTAAGGCACGTTCTCGGAGATGAGCAGGGACCCTGAGCATCTTTCTTTTGGTGTTTATCAGAATCAGTAGAAAGGCCTCTTAAGTGTCCTAAGTTTTCATAACTGTGACCTTAATTGCCTACCGTCTGTAAGCTGTTAGTGTCTTAACGACCGTTCCACAGGTGCATGTTCATTCATTGTTTATGGTTCATTGAACAAGCATGGGAAACAGAGTTTAAATCCTTTACAATGAAGATCTGTGAAGTTATTTGGATTTTTAAGAATTATCTCTGAAAGACAGGGTCCTGAAAAAGGGACGTTTATTTAGTTGCTAGGTCTATATGGGATCTTCTTATGACCATCCTGTTGCAGGAGAACTGTTCATGCACTGCAGAAAATGAAAATGTGTAGTGTATTCAAATAAGAAAAATAAAATGTATTTCCGCCTTACAAAAATGTCCAGTAATTATAATTCACGTAGTAATTTACAATTCCTGTTGCTGCTGTTGCTGCAGTATTATTTTCCTGAGAAACTGGTCAAATTAGATCCTGGAATTCCTGACGGGCCGACCCCCGGTGGTAAGGGAAGGTAACAACACATCCGCCACGCTGATCCTCAACACGGGGGCCCCTGAGGGGTGTGTGCTCAGTCCCCTCCTGTACTCCCTGTTCACTCATGACTGCACAGCCAGGCACGACTCCAACACCATCATTAAGTTTGCTGATGGCACAACAGTGGTGAGACAGCCTATAGGGAGGAGGTCAGAGACAAAGGAGATGATTGTGGACTACAGGAAAAGGAGGACCGAGCATGCCCCCATTCTCAGCGACGGGGCTGCAGTGGAGCAGGTTGAGAGCTTCAAGTTCCTTGGAGTCCACATCACCAACAAACTAACATGGTCCAAGCACACCAAGCCAGTCATGAAGAGGGCACAACAAAACATATTCCCCCTTCAGAGACTGAAAAGATTTGGCATGGGTCCTCAGATCCTCAAAAGGTTTTACAGCTGCACCATCGAGAGCATCCTGACGGGTTGCATCACTGCCTGGTATGACAACTGCTCGGCCTCCAACCGCAAGGCACTACAGAGGGTACTGCGTACGGCCCAGTACATCACCGGGGCCAAGCTTCCTGCCATCCAGGACCTCTATACCAAGCGGTGTCAGAGGAAGGCCCTAAAAATGCCACACTAGTCATAGACTGTTCTCTCTGCTACCACACGGCAAGTGGTACCGGAGCACCAAGTCTAGGTCCAAGAGGCTTCTAAACAGCTTCTACCCCCAAGCCATAAGACTCCTGAACAGCTTGTCAAATGGCTACCCAGGCTATTTGCATAGTGCTTATATCGGTTAAAAGCTTAAATTCTTGTTCATCTAACTGCATTGTCCAATTTACAATAGACTTGACAGCGAAAGCATACCATGTGATTGTTTGAGGATGGCGCCCCACATCAACATATTTTTCAACCAGCACAGGCTTCATAAAATCACAAATAGCGATTAAATAAATCACTTACTTTTGAAGATCTTCCTATGTTTGCAATCCCACGAGTCCCAGCGACAACATTCATGGTCGTTTTGTTAGATAAAATCCTTCTTTGTATCCCAAAAAGTCAGTTTAGTTGGCGCCATCGATTTCTGTAATCCACTCGTTCAACATGCAGACAAGGGACTCCAAAAAGCTACAGCTAAACTTTGATAAAACAAGTCAAACTACGTTTCTATTTAATCCTCAGGTACCCTAAAATGTAATTAAACTATAATATTTCATACGGAAAGTAGTATGTTCAATAGAAAAGTAAAATTAGCAAGTGCGCGTCCTCTTCATCACTCACCCACAGACTGATTTTCAACTGTGACTCCTTGTACCAAATCTCAAAATTCTTCCTCGTTTTGGAAGAAACAAGTCTGAAACCTTGAAGAAAGACTGTTGACATCTAGTGGAAGCCATAGGAATTGCGTTTGGTTTTTCTTTAGGATTTTCGGCTACTATATCAATTGTGTTACAGTCTCATACATGATTTTAAAATTTCTACAAACTTCAACGTGTTGTCTATCCAATGGTACCAATTATATGCATATCCTGGCTTCTGGGCCTGAGTAACAGGCAGTTTACTTTGGGCACGTCAGTCAGGTGGAAATTCTGAAAAAAGGACCCTAGCCCTAAGAAGTTTTTAATGTTAGCGGGACGTTACAGTAATGTTTTCTCAGAACCACTTTAATTGAATCCAGACATGATTGCTGAACGATGTTAATGAAACGTTACTGGAAAAATCATATCATAACGTCACACTATAACTTTCTGAGAGCATTGTGGGAATATTCCCTGCTTGTTGTTATGGGTGTTTTTAATAATATCAACATTACCAGAACGTTCCAGTAATGTTTTCTCAGAACCATTTTCTATTCCTCTCACATTTTGTAGCGGCAGTATGTTCTTAAATCATTACTGGTAGAATCTTTTATTAAATTACCTGGAAACATAATGACAACTTTTGGGGAATGTTTATGGTGGTTGTTATAGATGCTGTGCACAATATTTTATTGAACGTTAGGAGAACATTACAAGGACATTTAATTTAAGACATTTTCTGAAGATTTTTTTTGTTCTTAAATGAGGGAGGTAGGGAGGGAGAGAGAGAGAGAGGCAAGTGTGAGATAAGTCAAGGGGAAGTGAGGGAGATCTCAGATGATCAATAGTGACCTCATTTGGAATCAGTGCCTCTATCACCATACCTGCCTGTGCTGTATTGAACAACATACTGAATGGTCAGTTTCCAAGGTAACAAAGCTATACTGCATATACCAGATGTATAGATGTTAATATCTTCCACAGATGACCTAATGGCTGCATAATAAACAATTCCAGTGCCTGTGTAAGTATTGTGTTTATGATAACTGTCAAAAACAGATATCCTTTTATCATGACTAGGGTCACAAACATTTGGGCTCACAGCAAAGTCAATGCACTGCCCTGCTTATCAGTCATGTGAGCAGTGGGGGGATGGATACTACTGTCCTTCTGGTGGAGCTCGCACCATCCCAGTGACTCTATAGGGACACCCTTCCCCACCCCCTCCACCTCCCACTTTGTCCCCCGTCCCTCCTGGGGACAGTGACACCGATAAAGGTGTCTCTCAGTCCCAGCATACCTCCAAGGTCAGGCTACATAAGCGCTCCACACTCCAGCTGGCTTTAAACATCTCTCTCTCTCTCTCTCTCTCTCTCTCTCTCTCTGAAGCCTCTAATGGCCTCCTCTCCTGGCCTACTCTTCTCTCCTTCCATTTTTATCCTCTCTCTCTCTCCCTCCCTCCCTCCCTCCCTCCCTCACGGAGGAGGCTCCTGTTTTATTTGTGAATCCTGAGACTGTGAGACAGACACTGGAGGGAGACTTTAGCTATAAAAGTGATGAGGGCTGCTCCTGATGCATTTTCTGGAAGAGATAAAATGAAGACGCCTTCCCTTCCCAGCAGGCATCAGATGCCGGAGCGTTCATACCAAGCCCTCAGTCTGTCCCTGGGGGTCAGGAGGGCTGCCGAGGTAAAGGGCCCCAAAACAGAACATTCCTCTCAAACACACACACACAGTCAGTCTCTCAGTTGCTGAAACTTTACCCTTCAAAACTTGTCCAAAATAGAGATGTCAAATGAGGATCAATGTGTCGCATTCTGAGCAGTGCGTGTGCATGTATGCGTGCGTGCGTGTGCCTAGAACAGAAACATGCAACACAATGATGTGTCTGTGTGCATTCATTTCTGAATGTTAGCGATTGGGAGAATGGGCAGTTGGATGCGGGGGGTATGAGCAGTTGGGTGGTGGGGGGGTATGAGCAGTTGGGTGGTGGGGGGGTATGAGCAGTTGGGTGGTGGGGGGTATGGGCAGTTGGGTGGTGGGGGGTATGAGCAGTTGGGTGGTGGGGGTATGGGCAGTTGGGTGGTGGGGGTATGAGCAGTTGGGTGGTGGGGGTATGGGCAGTTGGGTGGTGGTGGGGTATGGGCAGGTGGGTGCGAGGGTTATGAGCAGTTGGGTGGTGGGGGGGTATGAGCAGTTGGGTGGTGGGGGGTATGAGCAGTTGGATGGGGGGGTATGAGCAGTTGGGTGGTGGGGGGTATGGGCAGTTGGGTGGGGGGTATGGGCAGTTGGGTGGGGGTATGGGCAGTTGGGTGGGGGGTATGGGCAGTTGGGTGGTGGGGTATGGGCAGTTGGGTGGGGGTATGGGCAGTTGGGTGGGTGGGTATGGGCAGTTGGGTGGTGGGGGGTATGAGCAGTTGGGTGGTGGGGGGTATGAGCAGTTGGGTGGTGGGGGTATGGGCAGTTGGGTGGTGGGGGTATGAGCAGTTGGGTGGTGGGGGGTATGGGCAGTTGGGTGGGGGGTATGGGCAGTTGGGTGGTGGGGTATGGGCAGTTGGGTGGGGGTATGGGCAGTTGGGTGGGGGGTATGGGCAGTTGGGTGGTGGGGTATGGGCAGTTGGGTGGGGGTATGGGCAGTTGGGTGGGTGGGTATGGGCAGTTGGGTGGTGGGGGGTATGGGCAGTTGGGTGGTGGGGGTATGGGCAGTTGGGTGGTGGGGGTATGGGCAGATGGGTGGTGGGGGGTATGGGCAGATGGGTGGGTGGGGGGGTATGGGCAGTTTCGGTTTGTATGTATTTTTTGGCCATAGAACTTTCTCTTTATTGGGGTATGTGCCAGGCAGAGATGTCCTCTCTCTAGGTCGTTGGCTTTCTGGCTGCGGTTCTACTGCCTGTTCTGCTCTCTGCTGGCCTGGGACTCAGGGTACACCTGATAACCTCTCAAGCTCCACACACATACACACACACAAACGCTCACGCACACACACAACCACACATGCAGGCAGACGCACACATGTACATATGCAGGCAGGCAGGCACACACACACACACACACACAAAAGTACACACACGCTCACATGGGCATACATGGATCTCCTCTCACTCCTATTGATCCCCCTCTGCTCTGATTCCCAAGCACCACCTCCCTTCCACAGGAGAGAGAACGAGAGAGAGAGAGAGAGAAAGAGACTTCTGATGTGCTACTCTGTTCCCCCAGCACCACTTTCCTTCCACATGAGAGAACGAGAGAGAGAGAGAGAGAGAGAGAGAGAGAGAGCGAGAGAGAGACTTCTGCAGCTGTGGAGGCTGAGAGACTATCATCATAAGCCCTGGTCTGTCTAAAGCTTCAACTAACATCAGGTACTATTAAGATATTGATTGGATCTGTGGTGTATTTACTGCGTTTCACTTGCAAAGTGGATGTGTTGATTTGAATGTATTTCTGTTTGTTTCCTGTGGGAGATGTGGGCTGGGCTGACCGGGCTGGTAGCCGTGTCCGAAGAGAGGGGGTTACAGAAGCACAGAGATGGCATAGCGCATATAAACAGACTCACATGTCTACACGTATACTGCATAGCACACAGAGAGAGAGAGGGACGAGGGAGACAGAGAAAGGGGGAGTGCGCGTACGTGTGTTTGTGTGTGTGTGTGTGTGTGTGTGTGTGTGTGTGTGTGTGTGTGTGTGTGTGTGTGTGTGTGTGTGTGTGTGTGTGTGTGTGCGAGACAGAAGAGAGGATGCAGACAGAGACGGAGAGAGATGATTGAATGTCAGTGTATGGGGCTGTGTGTAGGGAGGGCTGGATAAGGGATGTGGCTGCTGTCTGGCTGCTATTTGACTCCAGCCTACACTAACAGAATGTAAAACAACTGTGACACCAGGGATAAAGAGGCTGGTCCAGGCCCCCTCTACAGGCAGGGACCAGCAGACAGACACACACACACACACACACACACACACACACACACACACACACACACACACACACACACACACACACACACACACACACACACACACACACACACACACACACACACCCTAACCCAACACTATCCCCTAACCACTAACCCTAATTCTAACCCTAAACCTCTAAGCCTAAAACAAATGTCCTTGCTTCTGGCACACACACACGCACGCACGCACGCACGCACGCACGCACGCACGCACGCACGCACGCACGCACGCACGCACGCACGCACACACACACACACACACACACACACACACACACACACACACACACACACACACACACACACACACACACACACACACACACACACTCCCCCTTTCTCCTTCTCTCCCCTCTTGATCGCTGGCTGTTGCTCATAGGCATGCAGCAGCACAGCCTACCTCCTACCACACAGAGCAGACAGTCGGCCAGGCTCAGAACCCCAAAGACCCACACCGCTCACATGCGTGAACAAGTGTCTACATAGCCAAGCAGGGGGTAGAATGTCCATAGGAGGAGCAGTGGGTGGGTGGGGGAGTCCGGGGAGCAGAAGGTGGACAGGGGGATAAGGTGACTGCCTAGTGGTGGCTATTCAGCAGCCTGATGTCACCGGCTGAGGGAACCACCCTCTCTAGAGCCTTGAGGTCAACGGTGTTGGAGTTGCCGGACCAGGCTGTGATGCAGCTCGACAGTATGCTCTCGATGGTGCTCCTGTAAAATACTGTGAGGGCCCTTGGGGACAGGATGAATTTCTTCAGCCTCCTGAGGTTGAAGAGTCGCTGTCGTGCCTTCTTCACCACTGTGACCGTGTGGTTTGACCATTTCAGCTCCTCAGAGATGTGTACGCCGAGGAACTTGATGACCGTGGCACCAGAGTGCCTACCTCCTCTCTGTAGTCCGCCTTGTTGTTGTTGGTCTACTACTGTCGTGTCGTCAGCGAACTTAACGATGGAGTTTGAACTGTGTGAGGTTACGCAGTTGTGGGTATACAGGGAGTACAGGAGGGGACTGAGGATGCAGCCTTGTGGGGCCCCAGTGTTCAGGATCAGTGTGGAGGAGGTAATGTTGCCTGCCTTCACCACCTGGGGATGGCCTGTTAGGAAGTCCAGGACCCAGTTGCATATGGAGTTCAGTTCTATAGCCGAGAACTTTCTGGTGAGCTTAGAGGGCATTATGGTATTGAAGGCTGGGCTGTAGTCGATGAACAGCATACTCAGATATGCATTCCTTTGGTCCAGGTGGGTGAGGGCAGTGTGCAGTACAATGGTGATTGCATTGGCTGTGAATCAGTAGGCAAATTGGAGCAGGTCGAGTGTCTCGGGGAGGCAGGAGGTGATGTGGTCTTTAAAGCACTTCATGATGACAGAAGTGAGTGCTACGGGTCGGTAGTCATTCAGTTCAGTTACTTTCCCTTTCTTCGGCATGGCGATGATAGTGGACATCTTGAAGCAGGTGGGGATAATGGCTTGAGCTAGAGAGAGATTGAAAATGTCAGAAAACAAAACAGCTTGCTGGTCTGCACATGCTCTGAATGCGCAGCAAGGGCTGCTGTCTGGACTGGCAGCCTTGCGAGGGTGAAGACGCTTGAATGACTTAAATACTTCCTCCTTGGAGACCATAAGCACATAGACCTTGTTGTCCTCAGGGGCTCTCCTCGGCAGCTTAGAGTCGTTATGCTTGAAGCGTGAGAAAAAGGTGTTTAGCTCGTCCAGAAGGGCGGCATCAGTGACCGCGATGTGACTGGCTTTCTTTTTCTAATCTGTTATCGTTAGAAGCCCCTGCCACACACGCCTTGTGTCCGATCCGCTGAATTGCTCCTGCACTTTGTCCCTACATTTGTGTCTCGCCATCTTGATCAATCTGCGTAAGTCGTATTTGTACTGTTTAACCTCTCTAGGGTAGGGGGCAGTATTTGCACGGCTGGATAAAAAACGCACCCGATTTAATCTGGTTATTACTACTGCCCAGAAACTAGAATATGCATATAATTGTTTGATTTGGATAGAAAACCCCCTAAAGTTTCTAAAACTGTTTGAATGGTGTCTGTGAGTATAACAGAACTCATATGGCAGGCAAAAACCTGAGAAGATTCTGTACAGGAAGTGCCCTCTCTGACCATTTCTTGGCTTTCTACACTCTCTTTATTGAAAACTGAGGATCTCTGCTGTAACGTGACACTTCCTATGGATCCCATAGGCTCTCAGAAGGCGGCAGAACGTTGAATGATGACTTTGCAGGCCATGGCTGAAAAACAGTTGCGCATTTGGTAAGTGGTCGATCTGAGAACAATGAGACGGGGGCGAGCGTGCACGTGAAGAGTCCATTTTAGATTTTCAGTCTTTGAACGAAAACAGGGTTTCCCGGTCGGAATATTATCGCTTTTTTACGAGAAAAATCCCATAAAAATGTATTTTAAACAGCGGTTTACCCTTCGGATAGTGTCTTGAACGCACGAACAAAACATAGGATATTTGAACATAACTATGGATTATTTTGAACCAAACCAACATTTGTTATTGAAGTAGAAGTCCAGTGCATTCTGACGAAGAACAGCAATGGTAATCAAATTTTTCTTATAGTAAATCTGAGTTTGGTGAGTGCCAAACTTGGTGGGTGTCAAAATAGCTAGCCCGTGATGGCGAGCTATCTACTCAGAATATTGCAAAATGTGCTTTCGCCGAAAAGCTATTTTAAAATCGGACATAGCGATTGCATAAAGGAGTTCTGTATCTATAATTCTTAAAATAATTGTTATGTTTTTTGTGAACGTTTATCGTGAGTAATTTAGTAAATTCACCGAAAATTTGCGGGGGGTATGCTAGTTCTGAACGTCACATGCTAATGTAAAAAGCTGGTTTTTGATATAAATATGAACTTGATTGAACAAAACATGCATGTATTGTATAACATAATGTCCTAGGAGTGTCATCTGATGAAGATCATCAAAGGTTAGTGCTGCATTTAGCTGTGGTTTTGGTTTATGTGACATTATATGCTAGCTTGAAAAATGGGTGTCTGATTATTTCTGGCTGGGTACTCTCCTAACATAATCTAATGTTTTGCTTTCGTTGTAAAGCCTTTTTGAAATCGGACAGTGTGGTTAGATTAACGAGAGTCTTGTCTTTAAAATGGTGTAAAATAGTCATATGTTTGAGAAATTGAAGTACTAGCATTTCTAAGGTATTTGAATATCGCGCCACGGGATTCCACTGGCTGTTGAGTAGGTGGGACGATTTCGTCCCACATACCCTAGAGAGGTTAAGCGTACTAATTGTTTAAGCGTACTAACTGTACTAATTGTCGCGGTCACCTTGCCGTGTTGATAAGCAGCATCTCAATCAGTTTCCCAACAAGGCTGCCATCAACCCACATTTTTTGATTTGGGTACATTTTGAAAGACACCATTGGTATCACATCATCTATGCATTTTTTGATGAATCCAGTGACTAAGTCGGTGTATTGATTGATGTTATCCCAGGAACATATTCCAGTCCAAGTGATCAAAACAGTCTTGGAGCATGGATTCTGATTGGTCAGATCAGCGTTGTACAGAACTTACCACCAGAACTTTGTTTGTAGGCGGAGAGAAAAGAATGTAGTCTTGGTCAGAGGGCCTTATACCCTTGTTGAAAAGGCATGTAGTGGTCAAGAGTGGAATTTCCCCAAGTTGGACAATCAATGTGTTGATCGTAATTTGGAGACAAGGACCTCAAATTATTTTAGTTCAAGTCCCCCGCGACAATGAACGCTGCCTTTAGGTATGCGGTCTCCAGTTTGTTCAGGGTTCAATGAAGATCTTTGCGAGTATTTTGCTGTCAGCTTGGGGTGAATGTAACCAGACCTGAGAAATGTCTCTGAAGGTAAAAGGGTGACATTTGATGACCAGGTATTCCAAGTCGGGAGAGCAGAAGTTCCTGTACGTTTCCTCCATCGCACCACTTGTTATTGGTCAATGAGCAGAGCCCTCCGCTTTTGTTCACTTCCTATGCTCTCGATGAACTGCCAAACCCGGTGGTTGTATATCATCCGTTTGGATGTCGGAGGAAAGCCAGGTCTCAGGAAAACAGAGTATGTTGCAGAATCTGATGTCCCTCCGGAAGGAGATCTTCGCTCTGAGTTCGTAAAGTTAATTCACTAATGACTGAACATTGGCAAGTAGCATGCTCCGTAATGTAGGACGGGTTGCCCGACATCTCAATCTCACTAAGACCCCTCCACGTCTGCCTCTCCGTCGGCATCTTTGTTTCCTTCTCTCCAGTAGGACGTCCAGCTAAGAAGAGGACCATTTGCATGTCAGGTAAAATAACAACCCAATGTTCATCTCCCAGGACAAACTAGCTAACAACAGCTGGCTGGTGTAGTCAGTGTAGTCAGCCATTGTAATCAGCATGTTAGTCAGTCTGCCTGTCTGCCTGCATGGCTCTCACACACACACACACACACACCTTTTCAACAGCCCTGGCTGGCATACAGTAATAGAGTACAGTAGGATCAGATAGAATTGCATAGAATAGCATAGAATAAAATAGAATAACATAGAATAGAACTCTCTAACATTCCACTAGGTACCAAATCCTCGTTATAGGGAAGAACTTGTATATCTTTGTCAACCAGGACAGAAGATCGGGAGAGATGTTTTTTTCTGTCTAACAAAACACCCATCTGGAGTAAGGAACGAAATAAAGTAGTTAGGACAAAACGCCTTTGGCTACATGCACAGTTTGTCAGAATGTATGTCCGTCATTAAAAAGTTAATTAATCTTAATTAACTTCTCTTTTCTCTCAAAGTTCTTTACGGAGCTGAAATGATTTCCCACACAAGGGGAAGGAAAGGAAGTGGGCTCAGCCTAATGCTGTAATCAGACCACTGCAGGAGGGAAGGCACTGGAGCCGCTGATTGCTTTTCTGACAGAGACTTACGCTCTGACGCGCCACCGCTTCTCTCCCTCAACATTTGAAGAACAATCTACATCGGGCACAGTTTGAAACGGAAGACTGCTAATCCAAAGCAGCAACGAGCTTAAGGCTTTCTCCAATGGGTCTTTCTCCTTTCTCCCCAGCTTTTCCCTCCTTCCCCACTGTTGCTGTGCTGCTGCTGTCGTTCAGACATGACGGAGCCACACAACGGCTAAAGGCTCCTCTCTATGTCCCTGCAGCATGTCATGGCTAGGAGGGGAAGGTCACGGAAAAGTGCATATGTGTGGGGGGGAGGGATGTTTGTGTGTGTGTGTGAGTGTGTGTGTGTGTGTTTACATGTGTGCGCATAGATGTGTGTGTACACGTGTGTCTGTGGGAGACTGGGAGTGTTTTCACTCTATTAAGTCTTTCCATACATCCTCTCTTTCTCTCTCTCTCTATCCTCTACCCATCAAGGCTCCACATGAGTGCTTGAGTGGTGCTGGGTATGGCGGTGCGTGTGCTGAATCCCAAATCAGTCGGAGAAGACCAACAACAAAGGATTCCTCCCACTGTTTGCAGTATGCTGCTGTTATTGTCGTCCCATAAGCCTGATAGCTCCCACAGTCTCCCTGCCTCAGAGGAACCTATTTCAATGTGCCACATCCACACACCGAAACACTATCGTGATGGGAAGGCTATTCTAACTCTTATCCAAGCCTTCCAATGAGAGCTAAGGGTGTATATTCAGGCTGGACTCTAAGAGTTAGTCTTTCAAACAGCTCAAACGTCTATCCCACACATCTTGTTTAGGACATTTTGACCCAGACAAGGTGGAGGGGTCTGTGTGTGAACACTGAGCCACTCTCCAGATAACAGGCGATCTTTATTTGGTTCCCACCGCACCCTATCTGCCTGTAACTATGGAGGAGGTCAAAGAGCAGGGCTCCACTCCCAAGCAGCCAGGGGAAAGCTGGGAGTTGGCAGCGGCCATCTTGAGCACAGCGTTATCTCCCTCCCACATGTTCACCCCAGGCAGGTTCATCTCGCCGTAATTGACGTTCTCCCACGGAGCCCCAGCCCATAGCTGGAGGCACAAGTGCACTATTCTATTACACACTGCGCACATCTCCCCAGCATGAGGTCATGGTGAGCAAGTGTGTGTGCGGGCACGGGGGGTTGGGGTGGATGTGTGTGTGAGTGGGCGGGGGGGGGGCTGTGTGTGCGTCTGTGTGTTTGTCTGTGTCTATGTGTGCTTCTGTGTATCAGTATTCATGAATACACCATAATCCCTAAAACATTCAACTATCCATTGCAGCCAAATCAGTTTCAATAATGACGATCAATGACAACACACTACTAGTCTGACCGAACTTTATCACCTCTTTACATGAGGCTCCTCTCCTCTGGGATTACCATACTGGAGACTGATCTATGGCAAACAATGGTGCTGAATACCAAAGAACAGCTTAATATTTCACCTTCCAATCTCTCTCTCTCTCTATCATTTCCCAAAGTATTTGAGTGACTGGTGCGTTGCCTGTGGCACCTTCCTAGGGCTTCATACAGCGGCCCCTTTGAATTCGGGGGCGTTGATTGTCACCGGCGCTCGTTAACTTGGTTAATTTTATTGAGGGCTGTCAACTTGCGACGGGAGGAAGGCGTTAAATTATTCATACCTTCTTGAAATACAAAAGACAGCTGAGGCGAGGGAGCGCCGTTATGTAGGTCATTTCCTCTATCCTTCACACGGCCGCCACAACGGTGGTGAGAGGCGAGAGGAAAGAGAGAGGAGAGAGGAGAGAGGAGAGAGAGAGAGAGAGAGAGAGAGAGAGGAAAGAGAGGAGAGCAAGGAGAGATTAGAGAGAGGAAATAGGAGAATAGGAGAGAGGAGAGAGAGACATAGAGAAAGAGAGGGGATTGATAGGAGAGAAAAGAGAGGGGAGAGATAGAGAGGAGAGAGAGGACAAAGGAGAGAGGAGGGAGAGGACAAAGGAGAGAGAGAGAGAGGACTTAGAAGAGAGAGACAGAGAAGAGAGAGGTGAGAGAAGAGAGAAGGGAGAGGAGAGAGAGGAGAGAGGGAGGAGAAAGGAGAAAGAGAGGAGAGAGGGAGGAGAGCAAGGGGAGATTAGAGAGAGGTAATAGGGGATACTGTAGAAGAGAGACAGATGAGAGAGGAGATAGAAGAGAGAGAGATGCAGATGAGAGAGAGAAGAGAGGGAGATGAGAGAGAGATGAGATAGGATAGAAAAGATAGAGGAGAGAGGAGAAAGAGAGAGAGCGAGAGAGAGGAGAGATAGAGAGGAGAGAGGAGAGAAAGAGGTGAGAGGAGATTAAGGAGTAATAGGAGAGAGGAGAGAGAGTTGAGAGGAGTTAGAAAAGCGAGACAGAGGAGAGAGAGGAGAGAGTGGAGATAGGAGATAGAAAGGACAGAGAGATAGGAGAGAGGAGGGAGAAGAGAGAGAGGTGAGAGAGAGGAGAGAGGGGAGGAGAGAGAGGACAGAGAGATAGGAGAGAGGAGGGAGAGAGGAGAGAGAAAAGAGAAAAGAGAGAGAGCGGAGAGAGGAGAGATAGTGGAGAGGGAAACGAGGAGAGAGGAGAGAGGAAATAGAGGAGAGGAGAGAGAGAGCAAAGCGAGGAGAGAAGAGAGAGAAAGGACAGAGAGATAGGAGAGGGAAGCGAGGAGAGAGAAGAGAGAAGAGAGAGAGGAAAGAGGACTTAGAAGTGAGAGATAGAGGAGAGAGATGAGAGGAGAGAAGGAGGAGAGAGGACATAGGAGAGAGGAGAGAGGAGAGAGATGGGAGTGAGAGACAGAGGAGAGAGAAGAGAGAGCGAGAGAGAGAGGGGAGGGGATAGAGAAGAGAGAGGAGAGAGAGGAGATAGGAGAGAGGAGAGGGAAAGATGAGAGAGAGAGGAGATAGGAGAGAGGAAAAAGAGGACAAAGGAGAGAGATGAGAAAGAGGAGAGAGAAGAGAGAGATGGAAGCGAGAGAGAGAAAGGAGAGAGCAAAGAGGAAAGAGGAGAGAGAATAGAGGAGATAGGATAGAAAAGATAGGAGATGGGATAGAGAGGAGAGAGGAGAGCAAGGAGATATTAGAGAGAGAAGAGAGAAAGAGAGGCAGAGGAGAGAAAGAGGAGATAGAAAGGAGAGAGATATGAGAGAGAGAGGAGAGAGAAGAGCAAGAGAGAAGAGAGAGAGAGGAGAGACAGAGAGGAGAGAGGAGAGAGGAGAGAGAGAGGCGAGAGAGAGGAGAAAGAAGAGCGAGAAGAGAGAGGAGAGAGGAGAGATAAGAGAGGAGATAGGAAAGAGGAGCGAGAAGACAGAAGAGAGAGGAGGGAAAGAAAGGAGAGAGAGAGGAGAAAGAAGAGCGAGAAGAGAGAGGAGAGAGAGAAGAGAGGAGATAGGATAGAGGATAGAGGAAAGGGGCTAGATGAGAGAGGGGAGAGTGGAGATAGAAGAGGAGAGAGATGGAGAGGAGAGACAGAGAGGAAAGAGAAAGAGAGGAGAGAAGCGAGAGAGAGAGTATAAAGAAGAGCAAGAAGAGAGAAGAGAGAGAGGAGAGAGAAGAGAGGAGATAGGAAAGAGGAGAGAGAAGATAGGATAGAGGAAAGAGGATAGAGGAAAGAGGAGATAGGAGAGAGAGAAAGGAGATAGGATAGAGGAAAGAGGAGATAGGAGAGAGAGGCAAGAGAAGAGAGGAGATAGGATAGAGGAAAGAGGATAGAGGGGAGAGAGGCGAGAGAAGAGAGAGGAGAGAGAATAGAGGAGAGAGGAAAGAGGAGAGAGAGGCGAGAGAAGAGAGAGGAGAGAGAAGAGAGGAGAGACAAAGAGGGAAAAAAGAGAGAAAGGAGAGAGGAGAGAGAGGAGAAAATAGAGAGATGAGGAAAGAGAGAAAGGAGAGAGAGAGAGGTAGAGAGGAGAAAGTGGACAGAGGAGAGAGAGATGAGAGATGAGAGAGACGAGAGAGGAGAGAGAGAGGAGAGATGAGAGAGAAGAGAGAGGAGAGAGAGGAGAGAGAGATGAGAGAGGAAAAATGAGAGAGGAGAGAGAGAAGAGAGAGAGGTAGAGAGGAGAGAGAGGAGAAAGAGGACAAAGGAGAGAGGAGAGAGAGGCGAGAGAAGAGAGGAGATAGGATAGAGGAAAGAGGAGAGAGAGGCGAGAGAAGAGAGGAGATAGGATAGAGGAAAGAGGAGAGAGAAGAGAGGCAAGAGAAGAGAGGAGATAGAATAGAGGAAAGAGGAGAGAGGAGATAGGATAGAGTAAAGGGGAGATGCGAGAGAAGAAAGGAAAGAGGATAGAAGAGAGATGAGAGAGGAAAATGAGAGAGGAGAGAGAAGAGAGAGAGAGGTAGAGAGGAGAGAGAGGAGAGAGGAGAAAGAGGACAAAGGAGAGAGGCGAGAGAAGAGAGGATAGAGGGGAGAGAAGAGAGAGGAAAGAGAAGAGAGAGGAGAGAGAGGAAAGAGGAGAGAGAATCAAGAGAAGAGAGGAGATAGGATAGAGGAAAGAGGAGAGAGAAGAGAGGAGAGAGAGGAAAGAGAAAGAGAGGAGAAAAAAGAGAGAAAGGAGAGAGGAGAGAGAGGAGAGAGAGAGAAGAGAGAGGAGAGAGAGGAGAAAGGAGAAAGAGGACAAAGGAGAGAGATGAGAGAGGAGAGAGGAAAGAGAAGAGAGGAGATTGCATAGAGGAAAGATGAGAGAGGAAATAGGATAGAGGAAAGAGGAGATATGAGAGAGAGGCGAGAGAAGAGAGGAGATAGGATAGAGGAAAGAGGAGTGAGAAGAGAGGAGAGAGAGAGATCAGCGAGAGAGGAGAGAGGAGAAATAGGAGAGAGGAGAGTGGAGAAAGAGTACAGAGGAGAGTGAGGAGAGAGAATATATAGAGAGAAGAGAGAGAGGAGAGACGAGAGGGGAGAGAGAAGAGACAAGAGAGGTGAAAGAAGGGACAGAGAGGAGAAAGAGAGAGGAGCGAGTAGAGAGAAAGAGAGGAGAGGGGAGAGAGAGGTAGAGAGGGGAAAGAGGACAGAGGAGAGCGAGAAGAGAGAGGAGATACAGAGAGGAGAGAGGTAGAGAGGAGAGAGAAGACAGAGAGAGATGCAGAGGAAAGAGAGTAGATCGAGAGGAGAGAGATAGGAGAAAGGAGAGAGATGAGAGAGAGAGAGAGAGAGAGGAGATAAGAGAGAGGAGAGAGAAGAGTGGAGATTGGATAGAGGAAAGAGGATAGAGGAGAGAGAAGAGAGAAGAGAGAGAAGAGAGAAGAGAGAGGAGAGATAAGATAGAGGAGAAAGAAGAGAGGAGAGAGAAGAGAGGAGAGAGAGATCAGCAAGAGAGAGGAGAGAGGAGAAAGAGGATAGAGGAAAGAGTAGAAAGGGGAGAGGCGAGAGAAGAGAGGAGAGTGGAGAGACTAGAGAGGAGAGAGAAAAGACAGAGAGGAGAGAGGAAAGAGTAGAGAGAAAAGAGGAGCAATAAGAGAGAAAGGAGAGAGGAGAGAAGAGAAAAAAGAGAGAAAAGGAAAGAGAGAAAGGAGAGAGAGAGGTAGAGAGGAGAAAGTGGACAGGAGAGAGAGGTGAGAGAGAGGAGAGATGAGAGTAGAGAGAGGAGAGAGGAGTGAGGAAAAAGGAGAAAGAGAGGAGAGAGAGAGAAGAGAAGAGAGAGAGAGAGAGAGAGGAGAGAGGAGAAAGAGGACAAAGGAGAGAGAGGAGAGAGGAGAGAGAAGAGAGGAGATTGCATAGAGGAAAGAGGAGATATGAGAGAGAGGTGAGAGAAGAGTGGAGATAGGTTAGAGGAAACAGGAGTGAGAAGAGATGAGAGATAGAGAGGAGAAAGAGAAAGGAGAGAGGAGTTTGGAGAGTGGCGAGAGAGGAGAGACGAGAGGGAAGAGAGAAGAGACAGGAGAGGTGAAAGAAGGGACAGAGAGGAGAGAGAGAGAGGAGCGAGTAGAGAGAAAGAGAGGAGAGAGAGAAAATAGAGATTAGAGAGGAGAGAGGAGAAGAAAGAGAGAGAGGAGAGAGAGAGGAGAAAGAGGACAGAGGAGAGAAGAGAGAGAAGAGAGAGAGAGGAGATACAGAGAGGAGAGAGAGGAGAGAGTAGAGTGAAAGAGAGGAGAAAAAATAGAGAAAGGAGAGAGGAGAGAGGAGAAAAAAGAGAGAAGAGGAAAGAGAGAAAGGAGAGAGAGGTAGAGAGGAGAAAGTGGACAGAGGAGAGAGAAGAGAGAGAGGAGAGAGAAGAGAGAGAGGAGAGAAGAGAGATGAGAGAAAGAGGAGAGATGAGAGAGAAGAGAGAGGAGAGAGAAGAGAGAGGAGAGAGGAGAAAGAGGACAAAGGAGAGAGAGGAGAGAGGAGAGAGAAGAGATAGAGATGAGAGAGGAGAGAGAGGAGAAAGAGAGAGGAGAGAGAAGAGAGAGGAGAGAGTAGAGAGAAGAGAGAGGAGGGAGGAGAGAGAAGAGAGAGGAGGGAGGAGAGAGAAGAGATAGAGGAGAGAGAGGAGATAAGAGAGGAGAGAGGACAAAGAGGACAAAGGAGAGAGATGAGAGAGGAGAGAGGAGAAAGAGGACAAAGGAGAGAGAGAGAGAGAGGAAAGAGGAGAGAGGGGAGAGAGAGAGATAGAGAGAGAAGAGATAGAGACCTGGCTCTCAAGAGAAGACACTGCCCACAAATTGAGGTGGAAACGGAGCTGAACTTCCTAACCTCCTGTTAAATGTATGACCATATTAGAGATACATATTTCCCTCAGATTACACAGATCCACAAAGAACTCGAAAACAAACCCAATTTTGATAAACTCCCATATCTACTGGGTGAAATACCACAGTGTGCCATCACAGCAGCAAGATTTGTGACCTGTTGCCACAAGAAAAGGTCAACCAGTGAAGAACAAACACCATTGTAAATACAACCCATATTTATGTGTTTTTATTTTCTCTTTCGTACTTTGGTACTTAACTATTTGCACGTAATATGACATTTGAAATGTCTTCATTATTTTGGAACTTTTGTGAGTGTAATATCTACTGTTCATTTTTTATTGTTTATTTCATTTTTGTTTATTATCTGCTTCACTTGCTTTGGCAATGTAAACATATGTTTCCCATGCCAATAAAGCCATTAAATTTAATTGAAATTGAACTTAATTGAGAGAGAGAAAGAGAGAGAGCGAGAGAGAGAGAGAGAGAGAGAGAGAGAGAGAGCGAGAGAGAGAGAGAGAGAGCAATAGAGGGGAATGACAGGAGGGAGAGAGGAGAGAGTGAGGAGAGAGAGGGAGAGAGGAGAGAGTGAGGAGAGAGCAAGAGAGAGGGGAATGACAGGAGGGAGAGAGGAGAGAGAGAGCAAGAGAGAGGGGAATGACAGGAAGGAGAAAGAGGAGAGAGAGGGAGAGAGGAGAGAGAGCAAGAGAGAGGGGAATGACAGGAGGGAGAGAGAGAGGAGAGAGAGGAGAGAGAGAGAGCAAGAGAGAGGGGAATGACAGGAGGGAGAGAGGAGAGAGAGAGAGCAAGAGAGAGGGGAATGACAGGAGAGAGAGAGCGAGAGAGAGGGAGAGAGGAGAGAGAGAGAGAGCAAGAGAGAGGGGAATGACAGGAGGGAGAGAGGAGAGAGTGAGGAGAGAGAGGGAGAGAGAGAGAGAGAGAGAGAGAGAGGAGAGAGAGAGCCGTGAGACCGAGGAGAGGAACTCGACTGCCGCAGACTTGTGAGTGCTCCTGTTCCCATAGTGCATATATGTTCACACACTATGTTAGGTATGGCTGTAGGCTCAAAGAGTCCCCATATCTAACATGGCCTTTGGATAAGTCTTATACAGTAGTGGTTGTGTTGCTTTGATGGTTACAGACATGAGTCATGGAGGAGAGAGGTTTGTTATCATTAGGGAGTAAGAATAAAATGCAGTGTACTTATAGGTCAACCCAAGCCACTAACATAACTAATCAACCCAAGTCACTAACATAACTAATCAACCCAAGTCACTAACATAACTAATCAACCCAAGTCACTAACATAACTAATCAACCCAAGTCACTAACATAACTAATCAACCCAAGTCACTAACATAACTAATCAACCCAAGTCACCAACATAACTAATCAACCCAAGTCACCAAGATAACTAATCAACCCAAGTCACTAACATAACTAATCAACCCAAGTCACCAAGATAACTAATCAACCCAAGTCACTAACATAACTAATCAACCCAAGTCACCAACATAACTAATCAACCCAAGTCACCAACATAACTAATCAACCCAAGTCACCAACATAACTAATCAACCCAAGTCACCAACATAACTAATCAACCCAAGTCACCAACATAACTAATCAACCCAAGTCACTAACATAACTAATCAACCCAAGTCACTAACATCATTTTTTATAATTTTTTATTTAACCTCAGTTAAGAACAAAATCTTACTTACAATGACGGACTACCCCGGCCAAACTAACCCGGACGACGCTGGGCTAATTGTGCTCCACCTATTGGAACTCGCAATCACGGCCGGTTGTGATACAGCCTGGAATCGAACCAGGGTGTTTAGTAACGCCTCTAGCACTGAGATGCAGTGCCTTAGACCGCTGTGCCACTCGGGAGCCCCTAAGTAATTTTTGTACGTTCCAAATAGCATTCTATTCCCCATGAAAGTAAAGAGCATTGACTAGCCTTGGCCTGTACAAGCGGAACAGCTCATAGAAGCAGGAGTCTATCTGCTGTCTCTAGCGTTAGGCAGCTCGATGTACAGGAACAAACCAGGACAAGGCGCCAGTCTATCGCAGGGCCATAGGACTCTGTTCAAACAATGTGCTCCACATAGGGAATATGGTGCCACTTGTGACACATTGACTGATGTCTGCTATCTCTAGAATCCGCTTTGTGGTTCGGACAGAGGAACCAATGTGATCTTATGCCTGACCAGACCCATCAGCAGAACCACAGGAACACACACCACTACTTCCTCTATCACAACCACACACTACCTCCTCTATCACAACCACACCCTACCTCCTCTATCACAACCACACCCTACCTCCTCTATCACAACCACACCCTACTTCCTCTATCACAATCACACACTACCTCCTCTATCACAACCACACCCTACCTTCTCTATCACAACCACACCCTACCTCCTCTATCACAACCACACCCTACTTCCTCTATCACAATCACACACTACCTCCTCTATCACAACCACACCCTACCTCCTCTATCACAACCACACCCTACCTCCTCTATCACAACCACACCCTACTTCCTCTATCACAACCACACCCTACCTCTTCTATCACAACCACACACTATCTCCTCTATCACAATCACACACTATATCCTCTATCACCTACCTCCTCTATCACAACCACACACTACCTCCTCTATCACAACCACACATTACCTCCTCTATCACAACCACACCCTACCTCCTCTATCACAACCACACACTACCTCCTCTATCACAACAACACAGTACCTCCTCTATCACAACCACACCCTACCTCTTCTATCACAACCACACACTATCTCCTCTATCACAATCACACACTACCTCCTCTATCACCTACCTCCTCTATCACAACCACACCCTACCTCCTCTATCACAACCACACACTATCTCCTCTATCACAACAACACACTACCTCCTCTATCACAACCACACCCTACCTCCTCTATCACAACCACACACTACCTCCTCTATCACAACCACACCCTACCTCCTCTATCACAACCACACACTATCTCCTCTATCACAACAACACACTACCTCCTCTATCACAACCACACCCTACCTCCTCTATCACAACCACACCCTACCTCCTCTATCACAACCACACCCTACATCCTCTATCACAACCACACCCTACATCCTCTATCACAACCACACCCTACCTCCTCTATCACAACCAGACACTATCTCCTCTATCACAACCACACACTACCTCTTGAATAGAATTTACCACACTGAATAGTCTTCACCACACTGAATAGACTTCACCACACTGATTAGAATTCACCACACTGAATAGGCTTCACCACACTGAATAGAATTCACCACACTGAAATAATTCACCACACTGAATAGAATTCACCACACTTCACCACACTGATATATCACCACACTGACATAATTCACCACACTATAAACACCACACTGAATAGAGTCACCACACTGATAATTCACCACACTGAAGAATGCACCACACTATGCACCTCATTAAATAATTCACCACACTGAATAGAATGCACCACACTGAATAGAATGCACCACACTGAAAATAATTCACCACACTGAATAGAATTCACCACACTGAACATAATTCACCACACTGAATAGAATTCACCACACTGAAAATAATGCACCACACTGAAAATAATTCACCACACTGAATAGAATTCACCACACTGAAAATAATTCACCACACTGAATAGACTTCACCACACTGAATAGAATTCACCACACTGAATAGAATTCACCACACTGAAAATAATTCACCACACTGAATATAATTCACCACACTGAAAATACTTCACCACACTGAATATACTTCACCACACTGAATAGAATTCACCACACCACCTTTACTCCACCATTCACCATTGGTATTACCTTATAGACAACCACTCAACATCAGAGTGCACCCTACTGTAAGGAAGACTAATGGAATAGGGTGGTCCTTTGTTCATTTCTCTATATCCTTCCCTCCCTCTCTCTTTCTCACTCTTTCTCTTTCTCTCTCCCCCTTCCTTTCTATGTCTATTTATTACTCATTCCTTTTTGCCTGTAAAACAGCATGCCTGTATTCCCCTCCCTCGATGGGGGGCGTCTCTCGTCTCGGTAGGAACAGGCAGCCATTTTGGCTCGTGGCAGGGAACCTGATGGCGTAAATACGGCTGCCATCAATTATTCTCAGGATCCCCGTGGCGACAGAGCCTCTGATCCTAGCAGCAGGCACCACTCACAGGCACATTTAGAGACAGACTCACTGGCTGGGTCTAACGGACTAAAATTACTGGGGAGGGAGGGAGGGAGGGAGGGAGGGAGGGAGGGAGGGAGGGAGGGAGGGAGGGAGGGAGGGAGGGAGGGAGGGAGGGAGGGAGGGACTTGCAGTTTGATTACAATACAGCGACTTTGGCTGAAGGACACAGAGTGACAGGGACGTCACCTGAAATAGACACTGAGACATATTCCAATACATATCAATGCTATAGTTGATCTTCCTATATTTTTTTTATTTCACCTTTATTTAACCAGGTAGGCCAGCTGAGAACAAGTTCTCATTTACAACTGCGACCTGGCCAAGATAAAGCAAAGCAGTGCGACAACAACAACAACAACACAGAGTTACACATGGGATAAACAAACGTACAGTCAATAACACAATAGAAAAATCTGTATACAGTGTGTGCAAATGAAGTAAGGAGGTAAGGCAATAAATAGGCCAATAGTGGCGAAGTAATTACAATTTTGAAATGTACACTAGAGTGATATGTGCAGATGAGGATGTGTAAGTAGAAATACTGGTGTGTAAAAGAGCAGAAAAACTAAAACAAATATGGGGATGAGGTAGGTAGTTGGTTGGATGGGCTATTTACAGATGGGCTGTACAGCTGCAGCGATTGGTAAGCTGCTCTGACAGCTGACGCTTAAAGTTAGTGAGGGAGATATAAGTCTCCAGTGATTTTTGCAATTCATTCCAGTCATTGGCAGCAGAGAAGTGGAAGGAAAGGCGGCCAAAGGAGGAGTTGGCTTTGGGGATGACCGGTGAAATATACCTGCTGGAGCGCGTGCTACGAGTGGGTGTTGCTATGGTGACCAGTGAGCTGAGATAAGGCGGAGCTATATCTAGCAAAGACTGGAGCCAGTGGGTTTGGCGACGAATATGAAGCGAGGACCAGCGAACGAGAGCATACAGGTTGCAGTGGTGGGTATTATATGGAGCTTTGGTGACAAAACGGATGCACTGTGATAGACTGCATCCAATTTGCTGAGTAGAGTGTTGGAGGCTATTTTGTAAATGACATCGCCGAAGTCAAGGATCGTTAGGATAGTCAGTTTTATGAGGGTCAGTTTGGCAGCATGAGTGAAGGAAGCTTTGTTGCGAAATAGGAAGCCGAATCTAGATTTAACTTTGGATTGGAGCTGCTTAATGTGAGTCTGGAAGGAGAGTTTACAGTCTAACCAGACACCTAGGTATTTATAGTTGTCCACATATTCTAAGTCAGAACCATCCAGAGTAGTGATGCTAGTTGGGCGGGCGGGTGCGGGCAGCGATCGGTTGAAAAGCATGCATTCATTGATATATACAGAGAAAAGAGTTGGCCCGATAATTGAACCCTGTGGCACCCCCATAGAGACTGCCAGAGGTCCGGACAACAGGCCCTCCGATTTGACACACTGAACTCTATCTGAGAAGTAGTTAGTGAACCAGGCGAGGCAGTCATTAGAGAAACCAAGGCCGTTGAGTATGCCGATAAGAATACGGTGATTGACAGAGTCGAAAGCCTTGGTCAGGTTGATGAAGACGGCTGTACAGTTTTGTCTTTTATCAATGGCGATTAGGATATAGTTTAGGACCTTGAGAGTGGCTGAGGTGCACCCGTGACCTGCTCGGAAACCAGACTGCATAGCGGAGAAGGTACGGTGGGATTCAAAATGGTCTGTTTGTTCACTTGGCTTTCGAAGACTTTAGAAAGGTAGGGCAGGATGGATATACAGTTGAAGACGGAAGTTTACATACACCTTAGCCAAATACATTTAAACTCAGTTTTTCACAATTCCTGACATTTAATCCTAGTAAAGATTCCCTGTCTGAGGTTATTTAGGATCCCCACTTTATTTTAAGAATGTGAAATGTCAGAATAATAGCAGAGAGAATGATTTATTTCAAATGTTATTTCTTTCATCACATTCCCAGTGGGTCAGAAGTTAACATACACTCAATTAGTATTTGGTAGCATTGCCTTTAAAATGTTTATCTTGGGTCAAACATTTCGGGTAGCCTTCCACAAGCTTCCCACAATAGTTGGGTGAATTTTTAGCCGATTCCTCCTGACAGAGCTGGTGTAACTGAGTCAGATACAGTGCCTTGCGAAAGTATTCGGCCCCCTTGAACTTTTCGACCTTTTGCCACATTTCAGGCTTCAAACATAAAGATATAAAACTGTAATTTTTTGTGAAGAATCAACAACAAGTGGGACACAATCATGAAGTGGAACGAAATTTATTGGATATTTCAAACATTTTTAACAAATAAAAAACGGAAAAATTGGCCGTGCAAAATTATTCAGCCCCTTAACTTTCAGTGCAGCAAACTCTCTCCAGAAGTTCAGTGAGGATCTCTGAATGATCCAATGTTGACCTAAATGACTAATGATGATAAATAGAATCCACCTGTGTGTAATCAAGTCTCCGTATAAATGCACCTGCTCTGTGATAGTCTCAGAGGTCCGTTTAAAGCGCAGAGAGCATCATGAAGAACAAGGAACACACCAGGCAGGTCCGAGATACTGTTGTGGAGAAGTTTAAAGCCGGATTTGGATACAAAAAGATTTCCCAAGCTTTAAACATCCCAAGGAGCACTGTGCAAGCGATAATATTGAAATGGAAGGAGTATCAGACCACTGCAAATCTACGAAGACCCGGCCGTCCCTGTAAACTTTCAGCTCATACAAGGAGAAGACTGATCAGAGATGCAGCCAAGAGGCCCATGATCACTCTGGATGAACTGCAGAGATCTACAGCTGAGGTGGGAGACTCTGTCCATAGGACAACAATCAGTCGTATACTGCACAAATCTGGCCTTTATGGAAGAGTGGCAAGAAGAAAGCCATTTCTTAAAGATATCCATAAAAAGTGTCGTTTAAAGTTTGCCACTAGCCACCTGGGAGACACACCAAACATGTGGAAGAAGGCGCTCTGGTCAGATGAAACCAAAATCGAACTTTTTGGCAACAATGCAAAACGTTATGTTTGGCGTAAAAGCAACACAGCTCATCACCCTGAACACACATCCCCACTGTCAAACATGGTGGTGGCAGCATCATGGTTTGGGCCTGCTTTTCTTCAGCAGGGGCAGGGAAGATGGTTAAAATTGATGGGAAGATGGATGGAGCCAAATACAGGACCATTCTGGAAGAAAACCTGATGGAGTCTGCAAAAGACCTGAGACTGGGACGGAGATTTGTCTTCCAACAAGACAATGATCCAAAACATAAAGCTAAATCTACAATGGAATGGTTCACAAATAAACATATCCAGGTGTTAGAATGGCCAAGTCAAAGTCCAGACCTGAATCCAATCGAGAATCTGTGGAAAGAACTGAAAACTGCTGTTCACAAACGCTCTCCATCCAACCTCACTGAGCTCGAGCTGTTTTGCAAGGAGGAATGGGCAAAAATGTCAGTCTCTCGATGTGCAAAACTGATAGAGACATACCCCAAGCGACTTACAGCTGTAATCGCAGCAAAAGGTGGCGCTACAAAGTATTAACTTAAGGGGGCTGAATAATTTTGCACGGCCAATTTTTCAGTTTTTTATTTGTTAAAAAAGTTTGAAATATCCAATAAATTTCGTTCCACTTCATAATTGTGTCCCACTTGTTGTTGATTCTTCACAAAAAATTACAGTTTTATATCTTTATGTTTGAAGCCTGAAATGTGGCAAAAGGTCGAAAAGTTCAAGGGGGCCAAATACTTTCGCAAGGCACAGTATGTAGGCCTCCTTGCTCGCACACACTTTTTCAGTTCTGCCCACAAATTGTCAATAGGATTGAGGTCAGGGCTTTGTGATGGCCACTCCAATACCTTGGCTTTGTTGTCCTTAAGCCATTTTGCCACAACTTTGGAAGTATGCTTGGGGTCATTGTCCATTTCGAAGACCCATTTGCAACCAAGCTTTAACTTCCTGACTGATGTCTTGAGATGTTGCTTCAATATATCCACATAATTTCCCTTCCTCATGATCCCATCAATTTTGTGAAGTGCACCAGTCCCTCCTGCAGCAAAGCACCCCCAAAACATGATGCTGCCAACCCGTGCTTCACGGTTGGGATGGTGTTCTTTGGCTTGCAAGCCTCCCCCTTTTTCCTCCAAACATAACGATGGTCATTATGGCCAAACAGTTCTATTTTTGTTTCATCAGACCAGAGGACATTTCTCCAAAAAGTCTTTGTCCCCATGTGCAGTTGCAAACGGTAGTCTGGCTTTTTTTATGGCGGTTTTGGAGCAGTGGCTTCTTCCTTGCTGAGCGGCCTTTCACTTTATGTCGATATAGGACTCGTTTTACTGTGGATATAGATACTTTTGTAACTGTTTCCTCCAGCATCTTCACAGGGTCTTTTGCTGTTGTTCTGGGATTGATTTTCACTTTTCGCACTGAAGTACGTTCATCTCTAGGAGACAGAACGTGTCTCCTTCCTGAGCAGTATGACGGATGCGTGGTCCCTAGGTGTTTATACTTGCGTACTATTGTTTGTACAGATGAACCCGGTATCTTCAGGCATTTGGAAATTTCTCCCAAGGATGAACCAGACTTGTGGAGGTCTACAATTTTTTTCTGAGGTCTTGGCTGATTTCTTTTGATTTGCCCATGATGTCAAGCAAAGAGGCACTGAGTTTGAAGGTAGGCCTTGAAATACAGCCACAGGTACACCTCCAATTGACTCAAATGATGTCAATTAGCCTATCAGAAGCTTCTAAAGCCATGACATCATTTTCTGGAATTTTCCAAGCTGTTTAAAGGCACAGTCAACTTACTGTTTGGGTCTAGAGTGTCTCCCCCTTTGAAGAGGGGATGACTGCGGCTGCTTTCCAATCTTTAGGAATCTTAGACGAATTAATCAGACATAGGATGATTCTGTGGATGCAGAGCCAAATGAAAGTCAGGAACGGACTTCAGAAATGGAGAGAAAAAGTGAAGAGAATCGTGAACAGTCTGAGATCGTAGGAGGTTGTTTAACATTTAATAAAGATCCATGATCTCCGTTCAGTCACTGGGGAGCTGTGAGGAAGCCCAGACTGCTGGAGCTCCAGTGTTGACAGAGATGCTAGCGGAATGCTAATGAAAGAGGAAAGGTTCTAACTCAAGGGCAAAGATTAGCGTGAATCCTCTACTATCCCTGCTCGCCAATCCACCCCCAGGACCAACTGGGTCCATGTCGATAGAGGAATTACCATGTACCCACACAAATATGTTTCACTAGTGTGAACCAATATAATCGATGGAGCCGAGGAGAAAACTGATCGTCATTGACCTTTTACAAAACAAGAACTCATCACATGATGACAAGGGAAGGCTGTTTCAGTCTTTATTGCAGAGACAGGATCCTGCCTGCTGTATTCCTTTGGTTCTCTTTAGTAGTCAAATGCCTACATGGAGCTTCCATCCTACCTCTTCATGTCAAATCCTTATATTTACTTGGCATCTGAGCAGTTGTCCTCTGCTGAAACCACTGCCAACCAAGTGAAAACAGTGAGACAAAAGAGAGAGTTGGGGACTTTAGGGATGGCAGAGTAGTAGGGGTTCCTTACAGAGTGAATGAGTGACACGGACAGGAGCCAAAAAGCAATGAGGCTCTTACGTCTCTGTATCTTATTGAGGATAAATATCATACTTTAATCTAATTCAAACTTTAAAAGAGGAGGGGGAGGGGATGGGAGAGGTAGCGGGAGAGGGAGAGAATGAGAGAGAGAGAGAGAGAGACTAAAGATTGAGAGAGAAAAGAGAGAGACAGAGAGAAAGAGAGAGACAGAGAGAGAGAGAGAGAGAGAGAGAGAGAGAGAAAAAGATAAAGAGAGAGAGAGAGAGGGGGTGGAAAGGGAGAAAAGAAAGAGGCAACCCAGGTGGGCTTCAGTGTGAATTAAAATAAATAAGTGGCTTTTAAGTCCTGTCTGAGAATACTTTGTGCTTTAGTTCCAGCATGTC